>NC_073691.1:205814901-205904650 GCF_029784155.1 Uranotaenia lowii | reverse complement strand
TAAAAATGACAAAAATGACAAAAATGACAAAAATGACAAAAATGACAAAATGACAAAAATGACAAAAATGACAAAAATGACAAAAAATGACAAAAATGACAAAAATGACAAAAATGACAAAAATGACAAAAATGACAAAAATGACAAAAATGACAAAAATGACAAAAATGACAAAAATGACAAAAATGACAAAAATGACAAAAATGACAAAAATGACAAAAATGACAAAAATGACAAAAATGACAAAAATGACAAAAATGACAAAAATGACAAAAATGACAAAAATGACAAAAATGACAAAAATGACAAAAATGACAAAAATGACAAAAATGACAAAAATGACAAAAATGACAAAAATGACAAAAATGACAAAAATGACAAAAATGACAAAAATGACAAAAATGACAAAAATGACAAAAATGACAAAAATGACAAAATGACAAAAATGACAAAAATGACAAAAATGACAAAAATGACAAAAATGACAAAAATGACAAAAATGACAAAAATGACAAAAATGACAAAAATGACAAAAATGACAAAAATGACAAAAATGACAAAAATGACAAAAATGACAAAAATAACAAAAATGACAATAATGACAAAAATGACAAAAATGACAAAAATGACAAAAATGACAAAAATGACAAAAATGACAAAAATGACAAAAATGACAAAAATGACAAAAATGACAAAAATGACAAAAATGACAAAAATGACAAAAATGACAAAAATGACAAAATGACAAAAATGACAAAAATGACAAAAATGACAAAAATGACAAAAATGACAAAAATGACAAAAATGACAAAAATGACAATAATGACAATAATGACAAAAATGACAATAATGACAATAATGACAAAAATGACAAAAATGACAAAAATGACAAAAATGACAAAAATGACAAAAATGACAAAATGACAAAAATGACAAAAATGACAAAAATGACAAAAATGACAAAAATGACAAAAATGACAAAAATGACAAAAATGACAAAAATGACAAAAATGACAAAAATGACAAAAATGACAAAAATGACAAAAATGACAAAAATGACAAAAATGACAAAAATGACAAAAATGACAAAAATGACGAAAATGACAAAAATGACAAAAATGACAAAAATGACAAAAATGACAAAAATGACAAAAATGACAAAAATGACAAAAATGACAAAAATGACAAAAATGACAAAAATGACAAAAATGACAAAAATGACAAAAATGACAAAAATGACAAAAATGACAAAAATGACAAAAATGACAAAAATGACAACAATGACAACAATGACAAAAATGACAAAAATGACAAAAATGACAAAAATGACAAAAATGACAAAAATGACAAAAATGACAATAATGACAATAATGACAAAAATGAAAAAAATGAAAAAAATGACAAGAGAGAGACGACCATTTTGTCGGTTTTGTCAATTTTATCAATTTTGTGAATTTTGTCGATTTTGTCAATTTCGTCAATTAGGACAATTAAGTCAATTTCGTCAATTTTGTCAATTTTGTCAATTTTGTCAATTTTGTCAATTTTGTCAATTTTGTCAATTTTGTCAATTTTGTCAATTTTGTCAATTTTGTCAATTTTGTCAATTTTGTCAATTTTGTCAATTTTGTCAATTTTGTCAATTTTGTCAATTTTGTCAATTTTGTCAATTTTGTCAATTTTGTCAATTTTGTCAATTTTGTCAATTTTGTCAATTTTGTCAATTTTGTCAATTTTGTCAATTTTGTCAATTTTGTCAATTTTGTCAATTTTGTCAATTTTGTCAATTTTGTCAATTTTGTCAATTTTGTCAATTTTGTCAATTAGGACAATTTTGTCAATTTCGTCAATTTTGTCAATTTTGTCAATTTTGTCAATTTTGTCAATTTTGTCAATTTTGTCAATTTTGTCAATTTTGTCAATTTTGTCAATTTTGTCAATTTTGTCAATTTTGTCAATTTTGTCAATTTTGTCAATTTTGTCAATTTTGTCAATTTTGTCAATTTTGTCAATTTTGTCAATTTTGTCAATTTTGTCAATTTTGTCAATTTTGTCAATTTTGTCAATTTTGTCAATTTTGTCAATTTTGTCAATTTTGTCAATTTTGTCAATTTTGTCAATTTTGTCAATTTTGTCAATTTTGTCAATTTTGTCAATTTTGTCAATTTTGTCAATTTTGTCAATTTTGTCAATTTTGTCAATTTTGTCAATTTTGTCAATTTTGTCAATTTTGTCAATTTTGTCAATTTTGTCAATTTTGTCAATTTTGTCAATTTTGTCAATTTTGTCAATTTTGTCAATTTTGTCAATTTTGTCTTTTTTGTCAATTTTGTCAATTTTATCAATTTTGTCAATTTTGTCAATTTTGTCAATTTTGTCAATTTTGTCAATTTTGTCAATTTTGTCAATTTTGTCAATTTTGTCAATTTTGTCAATTTTGTCAATTTTGTCAATTTTGTCAATTTTGTCAATTTTGTCAATTTTGTCAATTTTGTCAATTTTGTCAATTTTGTCAATTTTGTCAATTTTGTCAATTTTATCAATTTGGTCAATTTTGTCAATTTTGTCAATTTTGTCAATTTTGTCAATTTTGTCAATTTTGTCGATTTTGTCAATTTTGTCAATTTTGTCAATTTTGTCAATTTTGTCAATTTTGTCAATTTTGTCAATTTTGTCAATTTTGTCAATTTTGTCGATGTTGTCAATTTTGTCAATTTTGTCAACTTTGTCAATTTTGTCAATTTTGTCAATTTTGTCAATTTTGTCAATTTTGTCAATTTTGTCAATTTTGTCAATTTTTTCAATTTTTTCAATTTTGTTATTTTGGCAATTTTGTCAATTTTGTCAATTTTGTCAATTTTGTCAATTTTGTCAATTTTGTCAATTTTGTCAATTTTGTCAATTTTGTCAATTTTGTCAATTTTGTCAATTTTGTTGTTTTTTTCAATTTTGTTAATCTTGTCAATTTTGTAATTTTATTGAATTTTGTCAATTTGGCAATTTTCTCAATTTTGTCAATTTTGTCAATTTTGTAAATTTTGTCGATTTTGTCAATTTTGTCAATTTTGTCAATTTTGTCAATTTTGTCAATTTTGTCAATTTTGTCAATTTTGTCAATTTTGTCAATTTTGTCAATTTTGTCAATTTTGTCAATTTTGTCAATTTTGTATATTTTGTCAGTTTTATCAATTTTGTCATTTTTGTCATTTTTGTCATTTTTGTCATTTTTGTCATTTTTGCCATTTTTGTCATTTTTGTCATTTTTGTCATTTTTGTCATTTTTGTCATTTTTGTCATTTTTGTCATTTTTGTCATTTTTGTCATTTTTGTCATTTTTGTCATTTTTGTCATTTTTGTCATTTTTGTCATTTTTGTCATTTTTGTCATTTTTGTCATTTTTGTCATTTTTGTCATTTTTGTCATTTTTGTCATTTTTGTCATTTTTGTCATTTTTGTCATTTTTGTCATTTTTGTCATTTTTGTCATTTTTGTCATTTTTGTCATTTTTGTCATTTTTGTCATTTTTGTCATTTTTGTCATTTTTGTCATTTTTGTCATTTTTGTCATTTTTGTCATTTTTGTCATTTTTGTCATTTTTGTCATTTTTGTCATTTTTGTCATTTTTGTCATTTTTGTCATTTTTGTCATTTTTGTCATTTTTGTCATTTTTGTCATTTTTGTCATTTTTGTCATTTTTTGTCATTTTTTTCATTTTTGTCATTTGTGTCATTTTTTTTCATTTTTGTCATTTTTGTCATTTTTGTCATTTTTGTCATTTTTGTCATTTTTGTCATTTTTGTCATTTTTGTCATTTTTGTCATTTTTGTCATTTTTGTCATTTTTGTCATTTTTGTCATTTTTGTCATTTTTGTCATTTTTGTCATTTTTGTCATTTTTGTCATTTTTGTCATTTTTGTCATTTTTGTCATTTTTGTCATTTTTGTCATTTTTGTCATTTTTGTCATTTTTGTCATTTTTGTCATTTTTGTCATTTTTGTCATTTTTGTCATTTTTGTCATTTTTGTCATTTTTGTCATTTTTGTCATTTTTGTCATTTTTGTCATTTTTGTCATTTTTGTCATTTTTGTCATTTTGTCATTTTTGTCATTTTTGTCATTTTTGTCATTTTTGTCATTTTTGTCATTTTTGTCATTTTTGTCATTTTTGTCATTTTTGTCATTTTTGTCATTTTTGTCATTTTTGTCATTTTTGTCATTTTTGTCATTTTTGTCATTTTTGTCATTTTTGTCATTTTTGTCATTTTTGTCATTTTTGTCATTTTTGTCATTTTTGTCATTTTTTTCATTTTTGTCATTTTTGTCATTTTTGTCATTTTTGTCATTTTTGTCATTTTTGTCATTTTTGTCATTTTTGTCATTTTTGTCATTTTTGTCATTTTTGTCATTTTTGTCATTTTTGTCATTTTTGTCATTTTTGTCATTTTTGTCATTTTTGTCATTTTTGTCATTTTTGTCATTTTTGTCATTTTTGTCATTTTTTGTCATTTTTTTCATTTTTGTCATTTGTGTCATTTTTTTTCTTTTTTGTCATTTTTGTCATTTTTGTCATTTTTGTTATTTTTGTCATTTTTGTCTTTTTTGTTATTTTTGTTATTTTAAAATTCCTGTTATAGATTGTATCGTCGAAATTGCCTGATTTTCCTTGAAAATTGGGTGGCACTCTCCACTTGGGAAAGAATTTCATCAAAAGTGATTGATGCGGACTGGAATCGATATTGCGTACTGCTGGAAAAATTATCCAACAAACGAAATCGAATGTCCAGTAGACTGAGTCGATTTGTGGTTAATGTTGAATTTCTCAAACTATGGGGTCTTAAAGGCTTCGTTTTGATTAAAAACTCATCTATGATTTTTTGCAGAATTTCTGGGTAACATTTACCTGAGTAAATTTTAACTTTTGGGTTGTATGGGAAAGTTGAATATTTTGTACTGAAAACCCAACAACATTTTTTATTAGCTGTTCTACAGGAGTATGTCTTTTGCATTGAAAAACGATAAATTCAATTGACACCACTGCTGAGTGCCCAGCGAGGTATTGCATGACTACTTTTCATGCAATGCTTCGCGGGGCACTAGCAGTGATGCCAATTTAATTTATTGTTTTTCAATGCCAAAAGACATACCCCTGTTAAAAATCTTATTACTTTTTTGCCTCATAGAATACGAAGTTACGGTTTTCGACGAAGTTGTTCAGCGAAAAATTTACTTCAGAAAATTTATAAATTGATGAATTCTTACTTCTTAGTTCTGCCTCGAGTCTCATCGTTATAGGGAGATGTGCTGATTCAAGTCTTGTTGTTCTAACGGTGTAAAGAGTTTTATCCCCAAGCAATATGAAAGTACAACTCCTCCACACATCGAAAATGCCATTCAGACGGTAGAACTACAACTAACTTTAATTGACGAGTAATGGTCGGGTTAAGACATTTGCCTTCGCCTTTCGCTCTAGCTATAGGTACTTAGGCTGCGCGGGAGAGTTTATCCGATTTGTACAAACAACATCAGACGAATGGGGCACGCTAGAGTGGAAGTAAAGTACATTTTGCTGACCGTGAATGGGAAGTTTGTGTTAGATGACGATATAACCCGTTTGGACCGCGTGTTGATTCTCGAGCCACTCAAGTGGAATTTAACCGCGGTTCCAGACCCAGCCAGAAGTGTACCGGCACTGCTGTTGATGACGCTGATGAGTGTGCCGAGTAGGTACCTTTACCTGTGCTTGTTGTGAGCATATTCAATTCATTCTTCATTTGTCGGTAATTTTTATGATCCGTCAAATGGCGAATCCCAAGCCATTGTGAGCCTCGCCAGTCAAAAGATTGAGCTCTCTGCGGGCTGGACACCGCGGTGCGATTTGATGAGCACATTATGAGCATGACGGGGCCATAAGGTTTCCATGCGGTCTGTGGCGGTGGCTTATTTTGGTGAATTTTATTAAGATTGTTTTTTTTTCTTTCGGGGGGTTTGGTTGAAAAGGATTCAAACCAATTGCGAATCTATTTCGGTTCTTTCGAGCACTTTTGTAATTAAGCTCTTGATGGGAGGTGGTAATGAGTAATGGTTCTTCCTCTTCCTTTGTAGCATTAAATAAATTGCAGTACAGGCTATTGTCAATCCGAAGAGCGAAATCGAAACAAGGCGTCATTTTTGAGAATAAATCTAGAGTTTTTTTGATTAAGTCGTATGCGCCACCTGACTCATTTCGAGAAAAACGCTGCTGAAGTTGTGTAACACATTTCAATTATGGTATTTCTTATTTGACTCAGAGTTGTCTAAAAAATTGATAATTGATACCAAAAAAGATGAGAAATGTGGCTGTGTACTCGATACAGGCATTAATTGAGATTTTCAGATAAACAAGTACTAACGACATTTTGCATTACGTTTTTGGCGTAAACGTCATTTTGCAAATTTATATATTTTTATCTGATAACATGTTTTGTTTTGTTTTAATCTACGCTAATATATGCTATCATGCTTTTACTACAAAAATCCTAACATGGTGTTCTTTGTGGTGTGACTCGATTATTGGTTTGTAGGTAAATTGAAGGAAAAAACTGCAGGTGCAAATTTGTCAAGCATCTAGCAAAAATATAAAAGAAAGGGGACTTACGTGTGACTCCCTGGAGCGTTGTCTAGCCCCGTGGGTGATATGCGCACTACAAAATTGGTGAGAGGGCCTGGTCCCAGTCTTCAACATTGGAGTGAAGTTATCTCCTCACCACACCAGTGCGGCAGTAGGAACCTGTGCTGCGAGGGACTGTGTACCAGGTTTCGATTCAACTGGAAATGGCCGGTCAGGTACTTCCTGTGAATTTGATAACCGCTCAAGAAGTGCAGAAACTCGTCCGAAGCTTCTATGTTGACGCTACATTAATGACAAAAAAAAGAGGCTGAATATAAGTTGAGACGTAGAAGTAACGTTTATTGAACTTACCCAGTTGAAGACATTTCTTTCCCTACGATGCAGAATAATTCTTTTGAACGATTTCTGTTGAAAAAAATAAGATTTTCATCACCTGGCAATCAATTTTCTACCAAAATACATTAGGTCGCACAAACCATCACGACGAACTATTGTTTATGCGTCATTTTGCATCACGGCAATCCAGTGCTGCGCAAAACGTCGTTAAAACCAAATTGCACTCGAAAATGAGAAAGTCATTATACGTCTAAAATTCAAATCATGTTTTAAAATTTATTCATTGATAAAATGCAACCAAATTTTAACATAACGTAAAGAACATGTTCTTCAATCGTTTGCAGTAAATATCTCAATTTTGTTTATGTTGGTTCATACGACCTAATCAAAACAAACTCTAGAAATACGTTACTTTTGAAAATCTTGAACTTATCACGCAAGGTCGTCAGTTTGCCAAAAGTCATTGCAACTAAGTTGGACATCTGTTATCTGTGCTTATAGATTACAAAACTGATAACTCATACTCACAGAGGAAAAATTGACTAAAATGCAAACCAGTGATTAGCGAGGAGGGTCGCTTCATCACAAACGCGACAAAACAACCTCGAACGGGGTGACGATTATTCGCATATTAGCCGTTATTTTACAGGCATTTAATCGGATGATTTACAGCTCAGTTGCACACCTTTAGCTATTGCATTTTGATGGCAGTTCTTACCAGTACCCGATCAAGGCAGGAATGTGAAAAGATTTGGAATCGTTAGAAGCATAAGCAACGAACCCTCTTTTCCAAGTACAATCAAACTTAAAGATTACATTTGCCCCGAAATTAGATTAAATTTACCCCAAAAATTAGCCGAGTCATCTCCAAGCGCGAGATCACCGGCTCAGTTTTTAGATCGCTGAACACTTACCGGAAACATCTGGTGATCTATGGGAGGTTCTGATTTGTTTTATTCGTTTCATTTTTTTCACCTTGTGTTTCGATTTGCGTCAGCTTGCGAGATTTGTTGCTGGTGATGGCTGAAATGGAATTGCCATAAAACCCGCCAGCCCAAGCTCAATTAGATTCGGATTAGGATCAGTGTCGACCTTCGGGTAGAAAATTTCTTCCCCAAAAGGTCGAAGCCGCTGCTAGGCGGTGGAAATTGAACCTTCGGTAGATAACTTTTCGACCGAATCCAAAGAGGAATCATGATTGTAGCACGTGAGATACCGGAATTTATGGAACAGTAAGGATCTATCAATATTTCTATACACGTGTTTTAAGTTCTATCTATTTTGTTTGATTGAAAATTCTCCAACAAGCTCGATTTTTTAAGATTTATTATGCTGTTATAACAAAAATCTGATTGCGGTCCAAAGATAAAACTTTTTTTTCAATTTTAAGAAGCCTGTATACTACACAGTAAATGAATATTACCGAGTTCGGTAATTATTTCACCGAATTCCTAACATGTGGAAATCGTTAATCTGTTCGGTAATTTTTTAAAGGACGAGAAGTGACAGCTGTCAAATGTTACGAACCTTTTTCGGTAAAAAAAAAATCACCAAAACTTGGCTGATCATTTTTAAGATCATCTGTCAATCAAATTTTGACAGTTGTAAACGTGATAGCTCGTCATATTATCAAACAAAGCGGTATTGTTGAACCGAAATGTCCGTAATTATTACCAAAAGGTCGGTAATTTGTAACCGGAAAACTAGAAAAGCTTGATAATATATACCGAACAACCGGTAGAGTTTACTGAAATACCTGAAATTATTACCGAAATATGTATAATTATCATCGAAACATCTGATAAATATTACAGAAAAACCCCTTTATTTTACGAAATACCTGAAAAAATTCGGTTATACTGACCGGTGGTTTTTACCGAACAACCGATAGTTTTCCCAAAATATCGGTAATTACTACCGAAACTTTTTTTTTCTCTCCTTCTGGATATCTTCTTACTTGTCTCCGTCGTCCAGTTAATCCGATATGACCATATTCAGCACACAGAGTACTTTCGTCGGGGTACCAGATTATTTATTTCTATGAGAAAAAAAATTTCAACAAGAGGGCATTGAAAAAACACAACATTAATCTCTTGCACGAAAAAAAAACAAAGTAATAATTGCTTAAAAAACTCACCAGATACTAAAAGTCCGATTCTGGTTTCTGACGTTGGCTTGACGTCCTCGGAGTTGATCTATCCGCAAGCTCTGGAATTTATTTTCCACACGTCAAAACGCGAGCAGATAACAATAGTGAGATAGGAGACTCTGAATGATGAAACTGCCAAAATGACGTTTGTTTTGACAGTGACGCTTTATAGCTTCGGTGTTTCTTTTTCCGAAAAATAATTGTTTACATGATTCTATCTTGCCGAACTTTGTTGAGTAGAGAATCGTTCAACGAAGTTCGTTATAAAATAGACGTCAAAATCAGCAATTACCGATTTTTTCCTAATTAAAGATCTGGTTCGGTAAAATAAATTACCGTCTCTTTGTTTACTATAGGCTCGTTAGGCGAACAGAGTTCTTCTTGATTTTTTATTTTTCCTTAAATATGATTTTAAGCAGTTGAAAATGTTTAGTATATCAAGGAAAAAAATTAAAATAAAACACGATTTTTCCATTTTTCCATACATTTATTGTTGCAAATTTGTTACTTTATGAAACGAAAGGTTAATTTAGTGTCTTTCTGAGTCCATCTGTAATCTAATCTAAAGTTCAAAGAAATAAAACTTTGTACGGATTATTGTGTGTTACTTTTTCGACTATTTTAACCACATCAAAGGAAGAAATTCTAAAGCATTGTTTACTTACAATTTCAGCCACTACAAGCTGCTGTACACGATTTTTGCCTTCTTCGCACCAACGGCGATCCCGGTCTACTTCTGGAATGAGGATCCCTGGTACGCCCTGTTCGTGGCCTTCTTCCTGCGCACCTGTCTGAGTCTCAACGGAACCTGGTCCGTCAACAGTGCCGCTCACATGTTCGGAACACGTGCTTATGATAAGTAAGTTTTTGGTAACGCTTTCTCCCGATTCCTGGACAATAATTCTATACTCATTGATATTTTTAGGACAATCTGGCGGTGGAAAATATGTTCGTATCGTTCGTTGCCATGGGCGAGGGCTGGCACAACTATCACCACGCCTTCCCTGGGACTACCGGGCCTCGGAGTACGGAACCCCACTGAATCTGACCGGAACGCTGATCGATCTGCTCGCCAAGTACGGTGCCATCTGGGACCGGAGAAAAAAAACTGCCACCTCCAACATGGTGAGACGATTTCAATTGGACGCATTTGGGTTGAAAATTCATATTCCTTTTGACATTCGCACTTAATTTTTGGATTGTTTCTGAAATTCAATGAATTTCCAAAATTTGTGAGCCTTTTTCCTAGTCGTCCTAGTTTTTGAGCCTTTTTCCTAGTCGTCCTAGTTTTTGAGCCTTTTTCCTAGTCGAACTATCCTAAATAGTCTACTTTTCGAAAAGTCGATTTTCAAGCTGTCAAACTCATGTTAAAAATTTGAAAAAAAGTCGTTGAAATAGAAAATTATCCATTTTGATTTCTATAAATTCAATTTTCAAACAATATAATATTCTCGTTACCTTCTCGCAGGTGAAAAATCGGGTCCTTCGAACCGGAGACAAGTCGCATCACACCTACGGTACCGATGAGGGTCGCAGTGCATTCACGACCCTGTGGAACATCTGGAAACATCCGTCCAATCCGACCTACAACTCGATCTACACCCCGAAACCGAAGATCATCCAGAGCGACGGCTATGCCCTGATCGAGGACGAGCTGAAGAAGTCCGAAATGGACGAAGACATTCTGCAGAAGGAAGCGGAGGAATTGCTGCGCCGTCAACAGGAAGAGGAACAACAGAAGACCGAAGCGTCGAAGATCTACGACAAGTTGTCGCGATACATCAAGGATCAGACAGTTGAAGAACCGGTGCCTGAAGATCAGACCAATAACAATCTTCTGGACAAGGTTGGCAAGAGTCGACTCAACGTCGATAACAACGAGAATGTGATAACCCGTAGGCATATCTAGTGGGGGCCTTTGGAAAATGGGTAGGGGTTTTCATTCGCTATAATAATTCCTGAACTTAGAATATCGTTAATGCTACCTTGTAAGTTAGAACGTTAGAACCATGAACTTGGAGTTGAGTGACCTTGAAAACCGATATTTTCTCTCTGAAGAGTGCTAACATTTTTAATTTTGTTTTAGAAATGTTACAAATGTTAACAAATCTTGACCTTACGTTACTCTTAATTCAATGCTCAGTGAAGGAGAGAAGGATTTGAACCGAAATTCGTTTGCTCAAGAATTAAATAAAAATGTTAAAGTAAGGCATCGGTTTAACGACTATATGTAGTTTCCTAATCATAAAAGTAATAATAAATGTACATAGTAAAATCTATCGCGTTTTTTTTAAATTTCAGCTCAATTAAAACTACGAACTCAATTCTTTTGAAACACATTGGAAATCCTCAGCAATTTGCCCTTTGATTTATTGCGATGCCCTTTTTCTACCGGCATAAATACAACTGATGTTTTCATCGAGCTACAGCAAAATAAAATCAAACTTTACTATTTTCAATAAATATGCATCAAAACAATGAATGATCATTTTCTAAAAACAAAGAATTAGGTAGTATTTCATTTTAGTTAAGTATATAGAAATAAAAACAAAAATTCTCAACTTCATAGGTTTCTTCTTTTCCACCAAAATATCACAAATTTTAGCCATATCAAATTGGTGTGTTTTCTCCTTTAAATTGTTTCCAAAAAATTGATTAAGCTCTCAAACAGCATTCAGATCGCCAAATATGTTTCAAATCAAAGACCTTTAACGCGTTGTACATTTTATAAATTTTCTTTACGTTTTAATTTTAGTTGTTCAAACGTTGTTTTCATGAAATTTGCGGCATCATCTTTTCAAATCAGTTGGCTCATAGCCCGGTGCAATTGTGCGAAGTTTACGTTGGGCTAAAATTGTTTCCGTTGTCTCCCATGTCGTATGTATTTTACTTTTAATATTTCATAGCTGTTCAAAATCATATTTTCATAAACACTACTAAAACAATGCAGCAGTTCAACTGCCTTCATAATATTTTTTTGTGCCTGCCATCAGAATTTCGGCTTTGTTTCGCCCCCGCGTCCAACCCTTGTCACCGTTTTTGCCCGACTTGAGACCACCTTGCTTAATTCACCTTTGTGCACTGCAAAAAATCCATACTTAGGATGTATGTTTCCTCTCACATACGTCTTCAAAAATACTCTACCATAAATTTCATATACTCCATATAAAAATCATATGCCACACATAAATTTAATGTTCGAAATATGAAGTTCATATGATATTGACACATACATTCTATGATTTTCGTCTTTGAAAATTTCCATGTGTTCAAAATGGCCAACCCGAAGAAAAAATTTTGAATTTGGTAAGTTTTTCTGTATTAAAATTAAGCATCGATCGTTGATCTTTTTTGCTCTCCCCCACAGGAAGATGATCTCTGACTACTACTACAGGGGGCAAGGACGTCGTTATTCAAGTAGGTATTAGGCTTAGCATATTTATGTTTGTTTTATTAACAATAAATGTTTCGATAGCCAACACCTCCCATTTTTTATTTCCCTCCGAAAAACTAATTCCAACGAAATAAAACGCATTCGAGTCGGCATGCAAGTAAACGCCTAGATGTAGGCAGATGTTTGAGTACAATGTAGGCTAATAACATTTATGTGAGGGATTTTATAACTATGTGACGCATATAGAAGTCATAATTTTGCATTCTATATGTGGCGACACGTTATTTTCAAATGGGAGTCACATTGCAAAAATCTATAAGGCTAACACATATCCCCAATACGTGGATTTTTTGCAGTGTGGAGTTAATATCTTTGGTCCAGGGATAGTTTTGCCAAAAACCAGGACAACATGAAGAAAAAATCAGGATTTTTCAGGACACTACAAATCCTGATTAATTTGTATACATAAAGGTGAAATACATATACTGCAGACGCCTTAATTTATGCACTGAGGTTAGCAGAATTTTGGTTGGCCTGAAGTTTATATGGAAAAACACCATTTCAATATTATTTGAACCGAACATTATTAACGGTAAGTCGCGAATGCCAGACTATAATCGAAACAAAAAAAATATGTTTGGTACTTATAACTTTTTTTATTACAGATTAGTTCGATATCCTGATAATTTAGCAATAAATTCAATTACAATTAAGATTTTTTTTTTGAAAATCAGGCCAATTCATACATTTAAAGCAAGGAATATTTAAAGAAGGTAGTGTCGAGGCAGCCCTGCTTTAGTATTAGTACACACTGCGACGTCACAATCACGAAAATCTGTTAATTTAAGGAAATTTGCCTTTTTCATTGATAATTTGAAGAATTTGCTGGAAATGTTCCACTTTTAATACATGTTATTCTAGAAGGATTCTTGCTCTTCAAGATTGGTACGAAAAAAGTTGGATTTTCGAGTCATTTTTGTATGAAAAAGACATCGAAGTTCGAAAAAATGGTGGATTTTCCCTACTCAAATTTGCAAAACTTAAAAATTAGTTCAAAGTCTTCCATGAAAATGATCAAGTTAGTGCAGTTTAAGATCCTTATTACAAAAAAGTTATCAAAAAACAAACTTTGATATAAAACCACAATTATTTATTCGCATTTTAGGAAATCGAGTTAACAATAATCAATTGATGTTAATTGTTCTACATAAGAATTGAATATGGTAAACCGATTGGGATAAAAATCATGACAATCAGTTGAACACTCAATAACTACCAGCTAGACCTTTTTAAAGTAGATTTTGTGTGGGACACTGTCGGATGTATGGGTAAACGACACATTCTCCCAGATCATTCGTAGCATCTAGCTCAGTCACGACGCAACAGTCTGCTAGGTTAGTTGTGGCGTACCTCTAGTGCACGAGTCCAGCGCGGTGGGTGATCTCTGTGAGAAGCGAAGTTGCACATTTGGCGACCAACAGGACTGATTTTCATGTTTGGAAACATATTTCGTAAATGAAAGTGAGTAGTGTGAGTTTTGTATCTTTATTTTTCGGTTTTCATGACAAAGAATCTGCTACAGAGATCACCCATCAGAAAGCGTTGAATTTGCAGAAAAGCGGTAAATACCAGTGTTGCCAAAATTTCAAGGTTGTAAGTATTCATCATATCTGAGAAAGGAAAAAGTTAAAATCATTGGAGTTGCTTAAAAAAGGCGAGTTGAGAGGACAGCCTTATGCATGCGTGTTGGGAGGACCGCATAGGAAAAAAGCACAGCGTGTCGAGAGGACAGCTGTTAACAGAAAAGGCGAGTTGAGAGGACAGCCTTATGCATGCGTGTTGGAGGACCGCATAGAAAAAAGCACAGCGTGTCGAGAGGACAGCTGTTAACAGAAAAGGCGAGTTGAGAGGACAGCCTTATGCATGCGTGTTGGGAGGACCGCATAGAAGAAAAAAGCACAGCGTGTCGAGAGGACAGCTGTTAACAGAAAAGGCGAGTTGAGAGGACAGCCTTATGCATGCGTGTTGGGAGGACCGCATAGAAAAAAAAAAGCACAGCGTGTCGAGAGGACAGCTGTTAACAGAAAAGGCGAGTTGAGAGGACAGCCTTATTAATGCGTGTTGGGAGGACCGCATAGGAAAAAAATACAGCATGTCGAAAGGACAGCTGTTGAAAGAAAGCGCAAGTTAAGTGGACAGCCTTATGAATGCGTGTTGGGAGGACCGCATATAAAAAAATCACAGCGTGTCGAGAGGGCAGCTGTTAAAGGAAAGGCAAGTTGAGAGGACAGCCTTATGACGCATGTTGGAATGATTGCATAGCAAAAAAGCGTATAGAGTGGACAGCTGTCTAATGGACAGGCGAGTTCAGAGGACAGCCGTGTTTTGAGGACACATAAGGAAAGAAACACAACTTGTTGAAAAAAGGCTGTTAAAGCAAAAGTCGAATTGAGAAGACAGCCTTATGAATATGTGTTTAGAGGACCGCATGTGGAAAAACACCGTGTTGATAGACCCGCTCTTATAGAAACAGGCAAGTTGAGAGGATGACTTTATGAGTGCGTGTTGTTCACTTGCATAGAAAAAATAGCGTATTGAAAGGCAGTTGTTCAAAAGATAAAAGAGTGAAAGAGAACTACATGGAAAAAACTGCGCGTTGAAACAGGTTTTTAAGAAAAGAGCGTTTTAAGAGGACAGCCTTATGAATGCGTATTGGGAGAAGTGCAAAAAAGTCTTTGAAAAGACAGCGATTACAAAAAACTGGCAAGTTGAAAAAGTAGCCTAACGAATGCGTTTCGGAGGACCATACAAAAACAAAAGAGCTGTTACAGAAAAAAACATGATGGCTTAAGACTGATTGCGTATTGGGAGGACCTCAAGGTTGAAATAATAGTCTGTCAAAAGCATCTGAAATGCTTGCTGAGAAGCACGCTTAATGAATGCAGTTGGACTGCAGGGGAAAAAACAGAAACTCGAGAATTCAGCTGTTACAAAAAAATATTTCGAATACAAACACGTCAATGCAATTTTTAATGCAGGAAACTTAAATTAGCGGGATCAAAGAAAGCATTGGAAGACACAGCGCCTAAACGATGAATAGAAATTATTAAAAAAAAAATCTATCAAGTAAATAGCCTGACTTAAAAGTATTGCCTCGACAAAGGAAAATATTTCATTAAGGCAGTTGCTTTGAAATAGGAAGCATAGAGAATGGATAAAGAGTGTTTCAATAACAGTGAACAGAAAAGGACAACAGAGTGGAATAATATTATCCGTTGTTTCGTAAGTAGAATTTCGTGGAAAGTTTTCAATCGCAGAAATCCGATACTATTTATTTATTTACATGGTTTTCCGTCTTACACATGAACAATATTCCTCAAATTTCTCGGCCAGCTCACATTCGCTAGATCCTATACAATATTGATTAAAAGGCTGCTAACCTGTAGCAAGCCAACAGAATTTTTCACCGTTTTTACAGGACACACAAACTTCAGAGTGCGAAGTTCAATTAAGCGCGTTGTGCGAAAAGATGTTTCATTTAAATAGTACATTTAATTGAAGAATTTCTGTTTGAACTTGAGCTCGCTTTTTATGTTGGATGATAAATTTCATCCGGTATACTAGGATCTGATTTAATTATTCGGAGTCCAGTGTTACCTTTTTCGATTCTTGAGACCCACTGAGAGGGATTAGTATTCTTTACGAAATTTCCTTCAAAGGTTTATGAAGAATATATGAGCACGTTGTAGAGTTGTTTTCCATGTCGATTGCTATAGAAGTTTCGATAAAAAATCTGGCAACCCTGGATCCTTATTGATGAAGGGTTCACGTATTGGTGTGGGTGAGGTTTCTTCCGCTTGAAATGTGGAGAGCGGGTGAGGTGAAGGCTTCGAAATGCTTTGACATTGTATTGAATAAATAAATGTGGTTCTATATATTCTAATGACGAGTTCTCGATTCAAACTTTAGATCAATGATGCAATAAAGCGCATTGGTTTTAAGTTTGGCAACGCTGAAGAGGGCACTTCCAAATAGATTTTCTGAGTCAAGCCGAAAGAGAGAGACATCGTGGCGTTGTGAATGTGAAAGCAACCGAAAATGTGGAAGAGTGTGGTTGCAGGTTATGTGCGCTCCCACTCTCTTGCAAAGTTATATGAATACGAATATGGTTTACGCACGTGCTCCATTGTGTGCGAGTAATGGAAAATAACGTGGCGGAACTGCTTGTTTTTTCTTTGTGTGAGTACATGTTTTGACTGGAGCATGTGTTGGTTTACTTTATCAGCTGACCAGCTGGGAAAAAAGAGAGTATAACGAGAGAGATATTTTGATTTGCAGCGCCACCTGATTTCGACTGGCAGAAATGCGAATCTCTTCGATCGCTGCGCCCTCTGCATTTGGTTGGAAACGCAAAAAGTCAGTAGTAGCAGATGAGCACAAGCTTGCTAGCTAGTTTGTAATATGTATATTATGAAATAATTTTTTTTAACATTTATTATTAAAATTTTTTTGTTTCTTCGGAGAGAAAGGAAGATGTGTGGGACACTGTCGGATGTATGGGTAAACGACACATTCTCCCAGATCATTCGTAGCATCTAGCTCAGTCACGACGCAACAGTCTGCTAGGTTAGTTGTGGCGTACCTCTAGTGCACGAGTCCAGCGCGGTGGGTGATCTCTGTGAGAAGCGAAGTTGCACAGATTTTATCTTCGTTTTTGAACGTTTTAGCTTCAAGATGACATTGCGTTCATTATTAAAATGAGAAAAAAACATAATACAATCTTCAAAGGACCAGAAAATTTCATAACATAGTGAAATAGAGGTCTTACAACACAATCAAAATGAAATTGGAATTCATTTTCGTTCTAAAACATGTTTTTCTTTGAAATTTCTGCCATTCGCATATAAATTTTCGATATATTCGTTTTTGTGACGTCACGAAAAAAATCCAATATGGCTCTCGGCACTACCTTCTTTCAATATTCCTTGCATGTAAAGACCGTTTTTTAAAAAAATCAGGACAGTTTGCAAAATCAGAACGGCCTTTCGAAAGTCAGGTCAAATCATAATTTATCAGGACACCTGGCACCTCTCTGTTGGCCGATGAGGCAGAAATGTCAGAACTGACAGCAGTGACAGCACGGGAGTGGAAATTGTTGGGGTGTTTTTATTTACAAAATTCAGTGATTCATAGCAAAACATCTGCAAAAATTTACAAATTCTGCGGAAATCCATGAAGTTGATCGTTTTCTGTACGGTTTAACTGTTGCTTCTGCTTTGCCTTCTACTAGTTAAAAGTTGCCTGTTTCATTATAGTCATGGGACTGTTCGGAAAAAGTCAAGAACGTAACCCGAAGGATTTGGTAGGTGGAATTTTGATTTATTTTAGCAGGGGTTGTATCGATTCTTCCATTTTTGACCTTCAACTTTTTTCGTTTCATTTTTCTCAGGTTCAAGAATGGTCTTCAAAGCTGAGAAAAGAATCATTGGCGCTAGACCGGCAGATTCGATCCATTCAAAGGGAGGAAGATAAAATCAAGCGGTCTCTCAAAGAGGCTGCCAAGAAAAACGATAAAGAGGTTTGTACCATCTTTGCCAAGGAGCTGATCCGGTCCCGAAAGGCTATCAACAAGATATATACGAGCAAAGCACACATAAATTCGGTGCAACTGCAGATGAAAAACCAATTGGCCACGATACGAGTTGCCGGGTCACTTTCCAAATCGACGGAAGTGATGCAAGCGATGCAGGCTTTGGTTAAATTACCGGAAGTGGCCGCCTCGATGCGGGAAATGTCGAAGGAAATGATGAAGGCCGGCATCATCGAGGAGATGA
Source organism: Uranotaenia lowii (assembly GCF_029784155.1). Classification (NCBI taxonomy): domain Eukaryota; kingdom Metazoa; phylum Arthropoda; class Insecta; order Diptera; family Culicidae; genus Uranotaenia; species Uranotaenia lowii. Next base: position 205,886,331 of record NC_073691.1, on the reverse strand, counting down.
TTGACGAGACGATGGAATCGCTAGAAGATGTGGATGAGATGGAGGAAGAGGCCCAGAAGGAGGTCGATAAGGTGCTGTGGGAAATCACGGCTGGCAAGCTGGGCGAGGCACCATCTGCTCCGATGGCCGCACCGGCCAAGGAGAGTGAAGGCGAAGCTTCCGGCGTGGCCTCTATGGACGCCGAAGAGGACGAGGAAGATATGAAGGACATGCAAAGTCGGCTGCAAGCGTTAAGGTCTTAGAATAAACGCAGGGAATGTAACCGCTTTCTACTTACTTCTTAGCCGTTCAATTTATGTACTTCTGTTTGACTCGATTACTTTTACTAATAGTCAGATGTTAAGCTTCCTTCTGCTTGACGGAGAAGGGAGTTTTTTTTTCTTTAGCGTACCGCAGTGTCCTCTTGTTAGTTTTGTATATATAAATTGAAGGATAAGTTTGTTTTTCCTTTCTTAAGTTACTCACAACTGCTATGAGATCAAGTTAGGAAGTACAAGATTATTGAGAGGCCCGTTAAGCAGCTGCTGCATCCGAGCTATTTACCGTTCGTCGTTACTGTGTGGAACGATTCAAACAATTTACTGTGAAAATTGAATGTATTAACCAGTTTAGTTATATACTTACCAAAGTAATAAACTTTGAATCCATATAATACCAAAAGTTGATTTCAATACTGATTCTAGCCGAAATTTCTGATATGTGTCATTTTAAAAACCAAACATCTCGTTTTCTTTTTCCGTAAGTGTGCAAGAATAAACTCAAAAACATAAATTTTAATGATAAAAATATATTTTCTACATTATAAAAAAAAACATGTTTTATTTATTATTTTTTATGTAATTTGGAACAGTGGTGTTCATTTAGGTTCTCTTTTTTTTACGTTAATATTGAATCTGAATCCGACATTTAAATTCGAGTTCAATCTTAATCCAGTATTAGAAGTTTGCAATAATTCGGCTAGGGAATGCAAACGAGAAAAGAGCTTAATTTATCGTGTCTGACTGAAATCTCAATCTGGATTTCAAAATAAGAATAAGCAAACTGAATCTGGATTCGAATTCGATTTTTGGAATCTGAAATTTAAGTTGGATTCCGAAAACTCAATCTTAATTAAATCTTGGAATTGGGTTCATACCAAAAATTCATATCATATTCTGGGTCTTAAATCAGTAATTCGAAGATGACATAAGAATCTAAACTTGAATCGGAATCAAATTGAGAGTGAAATCTCAATCTAGGTATAGATGTAAGAAATCTAAATCTTTTAATAATAAGAATCCGTTATTCAAAAAGGGTATCGCAAATTTCGTTGAGAATTTCAACTTTGACTTAAGAATATCCAAAAACGACTGCGGCATCTGAGACGCAAGCGAAACATTGATTTTCAGTTTAGGGAACATCCATAAATGACGTAGCTTTTTTTTACGAGTTTTTATACCCCCCCTCCCCCCTCGTAGCATTTCGTCACAAAGTCATAGACCCCCCCTAGATAATAACGTAGCTTTAATAACCCCCCCCCCCCCCCAAATTTTAAAATCGGTTTTTAATTTTTACTTTTATTATCAGCATTTTGCAAGAATAATACAAAAAATAACCAAAAAGGGAAAGAAGTTATAAATGGAAGTTTAAAAAAGCATATCAATCAGTCAAAAAAAATCATGCTACATTTCAACAAACAGGATAGCTAGTAAGTATTCAATCAGTTGCGTCGGTCCAAATTATCTCCATTCGGGATTCCAATTAAATCGTTGGGCAGCTTTCCTCCATCGTCTGTAATTGCACCTGCGATGTCAGCTGCCTCCACTCACTCTCTATCGTCCTCCGGAGTGATGACCAGCATTTCGTGTCCTCTTTTGCCTACAATTCGCTCTGGACGAATCTTTCTATCCGAGGCTGGAGCCTTATGAATTTTGTTATGCTTCTTTTGGAGAACATTTGAAGCAAAATATAAATTGCATTTCTTGCATGTACGCTTTATACGCTTGAAAACAGTCGGGCAGTAGGAGCCAAAAGCTACATGTTCAGACTAGATTGAATTAGGCATAATTTTGCTCAATTTTTATTTTTTTCGATATTTAATTAAAGCTACGTAGCTTTACTTGAACCCCTACCCCCCCTCTCGTCACACATCATCACACAAAGTCAAACTCCCCCCCTCCCCCTCAAATGCTACGTCATTTATGGATGTTCCCTTATGCCTTTTTATTCGAAATTTCAACCGTCTCGAATTGAGACAAAATGTTATTCGTTTAGCTATTCAAATTTGTAAATCATTAACTTTAACGTAGCCTGTCAGTTACAAATAACTATTAGTTCAGGTTAAGGAAAACTGTAAATTTAATTTTTTTAAACTTACCGCATTTTCATATAGGAGTCAGGCAACTAATACGTAAACGGCACGGGGATTTTAAATACGGTTTTTAACTTATTAACTACAATTTACAAATTTAACAACACAATTCTTATTCATCGATGAACAGATTTATTAACGGGGAATAGCGCTTAAAACGCACCATCGTTACCATTTTCTTCTAACATAAAAATGCTCAAAATAAATAATGGCTTTTATTCAAATGCAATATTATTTTTGGTGATAAAATTCAAAGCACCAATTCGAAAAAGAATACATACAACTCTTTTTTTAATAAATTTTAGAACCATGAATATTTTGACAAAAAATTAAATTTTATAAACACTCTTAAATAGCCTAAGAAATTCCATTGTGATTCGTTGATCATTTGAATTTAATATTGAAGTTTTTCTGAAAAAAAGATTTTTTTTTAAATTATGATTTCATATCGATGGGCTGGCGTTAAATCAATAAAGCACAATTACAATTAAATATTGATATTTAATTTTTTTTCGCGATTATAAATTTATTATCAAACACCCCTCGTTTCTGAAGCAAAGCCTTTTCTATTTTAGCGTGTACCTTAAAAGTCTTTCTGAAGGGTTTGTTATTGTTTAGTGCACGTGCAAAAAATTTTCGATCATTTTCAACGCGGACCGTTTGCATAATAATTGTGGTGTGAAATTTTGGGGAATCTTGCTTTAATAGTAAATTTCTAGTTCCAAATGCTATTTCAAATGCTAACAGTGACCACCTACAAAAATTGATAATGCTGAAATTGTACCAGCGGCTTCCGGTTCGGCAGTTTTCTCTGCTAAGTAGCTCGCGCCATCAAGTTTTGGGTACCGGTAAACGATGCATCCAGCCGGTGCAAGTGCTCGTAAAGCGGGGGAAGAAAGATGATAGCAGGTTATTTACGCCGGTTCCGATTCGTCCTAGCCCGGATGATATCAACGTGGGAGCTGAGCTGACCGGAGGAGTTTTGGACAAAGCGGAAATGCTGAAGGTGATTTTAAAATTCAGCAATCGAAAGGAGATCAAATTTCTGTGTTTGGAGAATGGGATCGATTCCAATTTGCAACAGCAGGCATTCACCAGCTTCCGGAGGTACTGCTTGGAGACAGATGCTTTGCCAGCGGATTTGCACGTGGTGCTGAGTGACATTCTTCAAGGTGCCGGTCATGTTGATGATATTTTCCCGTATTTTTTGAGACACGTGAAACAGATTTTCCCTCATTTGGAATGTATGGACGATTTGAAGAAAATCTCAGATCTAAGGCAGCCGGCCAATTGGTACCCGAATGCACGGGGCATCAATCGAACCATAATATTCCATTCGGGGCCGACCAATTCGGGCAAAACGTATCATGCCATGGAACGGTTTTTGACGGCCAAGTCTGGCGTTTATTGTGGCCCCTTGAAGTTGCTGGCCAGCGAAGTGTTCAACAAAAGTAATGCTCGAGGAACGCCTTGCGATTTGGTGACCGGGGAGGAACGGAAGTTTGCCGATCCGAATGGAAATCCCTCGAAGCATGTAGCCTGCACGGTTGAAATGACCTCAATCAATACGCCTTGTAAGCTGAAAATTTTCTATGGTAAAGAGTTTTTCTCTAAATTGTGAAATTTATTCCTTTTTCAGATGAAGTTGCGGTTATCGACGAAATTCAGCTGCTGAAGGACGTTGGCCGTGGTTGGGCTTGGACCCGCGCCCTACTTGGATTGATGGCTGAAGAAATACACGTGTGTGGAGAACCCGGAACGCTGGATCTGTTGCAAAATATCTGCAGTACCACTCACGAATCTTTGGAAGTGCGAAACTATAAACGGCTGACTCCGTTGCACATCGAAGACTCCGCTCTACAATCGCTGGACAACGTTAGACCCGGTGATTGTATAGTTTGTTTCAGCAAAAACGACATCTATAGCGTTTCGCGGGAGATTGAAGCACGTGGACGAGAGGTGGCCGTTATTTATGGAGGGCTTCCGCCGGGGACAAAACTGGCGCAGGCCGCCAAGTTCAACGATCCCGACAATAGCTGTAAGGTGCTGGTTGCAACGGATGCAATCGGAATGGGACTAAATCTGAGCATAAGGCGAGTCATTTTTTATTCCATGATCAAGCCTACCGTTAATCAGAAAGGCGAAAAAGAAATGGACACGATTTCCGTATCTCAAGCCCTACAGATTGCAGGACGAGCTGGTCGCTACGGCATGAAATGGGAGGAAGGATATGTGACGACCTTCAAACCGGAAGATCTATCCACTCTCAGGAACATCCTTTCGCAAACTCCGGACCCGTTGACTCAGGCCGGTCTGCATCCAACGGCAGATATGATAGAACTATACGCTTATCACTTACCCAATGCCACCTTAAGCAATCTGATGGAAATATTCATTTCCCTCAGCACCGTAGACGATTCACTGTACTTCATGTGCAACACGGAAGATTTCAAATTCCTCGCGGAAACGATCCAACATGTTCCTCTTCCCCTCAGAGCTCGGTACATATTTTGCTGTGCTCCCATCAATCGGCAGATGCCTTTCGTGTGTTCAATGTTTCTGAAATATGCTCGCCGATACAGCAAAAACGAACCAGTGACCTTCGATTGGCTGTGCAATCAGTGTGGATGGCCCTTCCAACTTCCCCGGACCATTATCGATCTAGTCCATCTGGAAGCGGTCTTTGACGTCCTTGACCTTTACCTGTGGCTAAGTTATCGCTTCCCCGACCTTTTCCCCGACGAAAAGTTAGTTCGAGACATCCAGAAAGAACTGGACGACATAATCCAGCAGGGTGTGTTCCAGATTACCAAACTGCTGAAGAACTCGGAAACGGCCGTCTCAACCAACACACCCCCGGACGAGGATTCGTTTGTGATGCGACAAAAGAAGAGCAAATACTACCGGGAGCAGGCACCCCGAGGAAAGCTAACCGAACGCTTGTTAGCGCAAGGTTTGCTGACGCCTTCGATGTTGCAGGAGCTGAAAGCCGAATGGGATCAACAGGAGAAGGGAGCGCCGGGACACAGTGACGACGATGATTTCTCCGGTAAAAAAGGTCGGCGGAAAACGCGAAAACCGAAGTAGATGAAGGTACGTTGAAGTTGGAAATTATATTCTCTAGACTGTTGAAAATTTTCGGTATAATTTATTCGATTTTGAAAGAAATTGCCTTGGTAGGTAATTGATTAGTTCATAAGTGGTGGGAATTTTGTAATGTTCGACTGATCACAATTAAACTTAGATTTATTAGTATTCGTGATGCCTCTCAATTTATTGCCCTAAATCACAAATTTTTAAAAATATTATTAAGTAAAACATATTTGAACTGGAAAAAATGTTCAAAATAACTAAAGTTTTAAGAAAAAATAGCCTAATATTTAACTGATATTGACAAAAATGCCAAAAGGGCGTTAAAATGGCGAAAATACAAAAATAAAATAAAATGCAAAATTATCAAAGTAGGGAAAAATTGACAGCATTACAAAATTGACAAAAATATTTAAAAGTGGCAAAAATGACAAATAAAAGTACGAAGTTGAAAAAAATGACAAAATCAAATGGAATTGGCAAACATAAAAAAATTATATAATATTGACAAAAATTGAGTATAATAACAAAATTAACAAAAAATTACGAAATCGACAAAATGAAACTGAGAAAATAAACACGGTTGACAAAATTGACAAAATATAAATTAGACAAATGACATATAATTGTTTGTCAAAATTCATAAAATCACCTCAAATAAACTTATTTCGAAACGAAAATGTCGAAATGACAATGACAATGACAAAAAAAAAATACAAAATTTCAAAAATGTACAAAAATATTAATATTTGCAAAACTTACCAACGTGATGAAAAAAAAAATACAAAAAGGATAAAAATGGTAAAATTTACATGCAATGACAAAAATATCAAGAATGACCAAAATGAGAATAATGACAAAAAAAAAAATAACCTAAAAATGACTTAACGGCAAAAAATAAATTATATAAATAAGAAATGACAGAAATTACAAAAATGCTGAAAATTACAAACATTTCACAAATGACAAAAATGTAAAAAAAAACGAAATTGCGAAAATGACAAAAGTTACAAATATGATGAAAATGACAAATGTTACAAAAATTACAAAAAGAAATTTAAGAAAAGAAGAGCAACGTGTAACAGTTTGTTACTTATTTCTATGCAACTCCGTCACAAAATCGCCTAACTCCTATCCTCCGTGGTGAAAACTACAACAGTCATTTCAATTCCCTTTTCCAAAAACGCCTAAACGCAGGCACTTTCCTCTAGGGGTTATCCATGGGCGTCGGGTTTAGGCAGGGTTCGTACCGGGGAAGTGATATCACTCGGAGAGCGACACACTCGAGTAAAATTTAATGAACGCGTATGTGTGTCGGTCGAAAGTATTTGAGTCTTGTCACGTTTCGTCCGTACAGAGCTTGTTCTTTCTGCCTGTGAACGTTCTAGATAACGGAAGTGCGCGTCGTGTAATTGTAATTTCGTAGTTGTTAAAAAAAAGTGATGTAAATGTTTTAAAAGTTATTCTACTATTTCAGATAGAAGTAAGGAAAAGTCAAGCCTTACAAAAATTAGAAGTTAAAATCCTATTTAAAAGGGCTAACGTTAAACTAAAAGTACGGTTAGTAAAATATTGTGAAATTAAATGTAACATGTTAAAACTTAATGTATATACACATAAATAGATAAAAAAGTGGTTAAAAACACACCGACCACATTGAGTGTACAACAAAATTCTACAGAAACACTACGTTAAAAAGGTAAATTATTATAAGAAAACCATAACATAAAATGTAAAACACGTGCACATTAAAACAATACGTCACAGATATCATAACCGATTTTGGCAGGTCCAAGAGGGCCTTTTTTGTGTTTTCGTCTATTTGTACCAGCACGCGACGCAGCCGATAACAAAACAGGGCAGAAAGAAATCGGAACGCCAATAATCCGATACATCGAACGACTGACAACAAGTACGTCCCTCGTGGCAAAATCCGAGACTACACGAGAACGATCGTACTGCTGGTCGTTGGCTCTTCCGGGACGCCGGAAAAGAGCCAATGGTACCTTGAACGGTGCTGCAATATTTCCGCATCGATTCAACGAGCCGAACCGAAAATAACATCTGCCGTACATCGGGTTCAACGGAATGCCGAAAACAACTAATCGACCTGCCGAGTTGCAAACGAACCGCAAGTATTAATGTGTGACGTACACTGCCGGCCAAAAGTTTGGGATCACCCGCTAAAAAACATGCAAATTTTGATCGTTCATATCTCAGCCGTCTTAGGACATATTGCAAATCTTCTGAACTCATTTGAAAGATAAAGAGCAATAGCTATTTCGGAGGTGTTTTGCCTATAAATAATGTTTTAGTTTTGCACCTAAAACTTAACCTAAAGTTAGAGCATTTTCAAAAAAACGCACTCAATATTCAAAGCCGATCATCTCGCGATAGGGTGAACCAAATTTCAAAATTTGAGTTGCATTAGAATCCTTATTCTATACTTCTCAAAATGCAATCAAAAAATTTTGTGCAAAAATTTAAGAATGTACTTTTAATTAATAAAATATACACTTAAGTTATCGTCCAAAAGTTTGGGATCACCCCTCAGTATGGTGTATCGGTCAAAAACATGCGAATTTATCTCATTCATATCTTTCTCATCTAACATCGTATTGCAGATTTGAAGGGTGCATTTGAAAGCTTAGGAATTGTTGTTTTTCCATAAATTCATACAAAAATTATAATTTAAAGTGATAACCATAAACAATTTACTTGAAATTAATTGTTTTTTGAAAATTCACACTTATGATTGTAAATTTTTTATGGTTATGGATTTTAAATATAATTTTTTAATGAATTTATGAAAAAACAACAATTCCTAAGCTTTCAAATGCACCCTTGAAATCTGCAATACGATGTTAGATAAGAAAGATATGAATGAGATAAATTTGCATGTTTTTGAAAAAATGATCCCAAACTTTTGGTCGATACACCATACTAGGGGTGATCCCAAACTTTTGGACGATAACTCAAGTGTCTATTTTATAAATTAATAGTACATTCTTAATTTTTTGCACAACATTTTTTGATTGTGTTTTGAGAAGTATAGAATAAGGATTCTAATGCAACTCAAATTTTGAAATTTGGTCCACCCTATCGCGAGATGATCGGCTTTGAATATGGAGTGCGTTTTTTTGAAAATGCTCTAACTTTAGGTTAAGTTTTAGGTGCAAAACTAAAACATTATTTCTGGGCAAAATAACTCCAAAATAGCTATTGCTCTTTATCTTTCAAATGAGTTCAGAAGATTTGCAGTATGTCCTAAGACGGCTGAGATATGAACGATCAAAATTTGCATGTTTTTTAGCGGGTGATCCCAAACTTTTGGCCGGCAGTGTATATAGGGAACATTATTATGAATAAACCCAAATCATGTTAAGTTGAAACCTATAGGATTTCTGTTTGGTAGAGTGACTTTAATCCTTTTACATTATTTATTGTTCCATGGATAACCCCTAGAGGAAAGTGCCTGCGTTTAGGCGTTTTTGGAAAAGGGAATTGAAATGACTGTTGTAGTTTTCACCACGGAGGATAGGAGTTAGGCGATTTTGTGACGGAGTTGCATAGAAATAAGTAACAAACTGTTACATTACACCATCGTCCCTTTTCAAAATGATTGTGTACACAATCATTTTGTTCTGAGAGAGATGAATGTAACGGTGTAGCTCTTCTTTGGTTTGAATGAACAAAATAAAGATTCATCCCTTTGAACTATCTAAAATCGCAACTTGCATGTTTTCAAGTCAGCACGTGACAGAAACAGCTAAGATTTTAGTTCAGTGTATTCCGCTGTTGTAAGGTTCTTTCTTGACGGTCACTCAGGAGATACGTCAAAAGGAACACACTCATTTGGCGCAACACCTTAAACTTGTAAAATTGACCCATTATTGCGAACAGCCGAGATCTGTCAAAAAAAGTGTCGTTTCCTCGAGTCAATTTTACACATTATTTAGAAAAGCTGGCTTACTAAATAAAGGGTAGTTTTTTAACTTGTCATTCAGAATATAGAACTCTTTCTGCCGTAACCGATCTCGTTCGACGATTCAATGAATCGGTTAATGCTGAAAGATCAGTTCAATAGATTGAGTTGATTGAATATTTTCCTATTCTATAACAGGAGCATGAAAATGATTCCTTGCCGAATACAGAAATTCAAAACTAACTGATTTGTTTTTATTATTTTCTTTCCATACTTCTGACATTTTAAGGGCTAACATCAAAGGGCTGACATCGCAGAGCGGGCTTCCAAAATAATGTGTAGATTTTACATGCTTACATTACTAATTTTCACCTCTGCTTTGACGTACATGCTGTGTACACTATAAGGGGTACAAGGACTTTACATGAAAAAGGAGTTAACCCAGTCTTTTCCGATAACGGGTCAAAACTACACTATAAGGGGTTGCGCCAGATGAGTGTGAAAGTGAAATGTTTTCTTAAGAAGAAAACAAGAAGAACATGACCAAAATAAAAGTGGGTGGAACTGTTGAATATTTAAGTTTTAGATGTCAACAAACTAATTGTTGCCGTCGATACTCAAGGTAAGTCCAAATTTTCGCATAATATGTCCTCATTTAGCGCTATTGGTGCAGATTTTAGCATAATTATATCGTTTTTCTATCTCTTTTCTGTTTCAGCTAAAACTGCAGTGGAGGAATATCCGGAAAGTGATTACTACTTGAAACATCATCAGGTAAAGATTAGTTTTTTTTTTCTTTTTGTTCTGATCTCTTTCTTGTTTTGATATTTCCATTCTGCAACACATCCGAAATGGTTGCTTTGTATTTCCAAGCTGGGAAAATCAATCGCATTTCTTTGTCGTTTCAGATTTTCGCATCGACGACCTGTACAGGAAGAGACGGAAGTGAATCAACGCAGAATACGACAGGTGAGTTTAAGTATCGTTATTTTTAAATCGAGAATGGTTACTGTGTGTGCTTGTGTTTTTTTTTGTTTTCTTAGGTGCCAGGTTTCAAGTCAGCAGCGGAGAAGACACCGATCGACTTCCCAGTAGTATCAGCCAACTCATAAGAGCTCGTCCCGAGTCTGGCTATAACCGTACAAGGGAGATAACATGGCCCTAGTTTGGCATTATATTTGTCGATTGCTGAAGATTGGCGAAAATTCCTACGGAAGACTGACTGTCCAACTTTGTATACGGGAGCAGCTGTTTTATATCTCAAATTGTAAGTTTTAGTCATTTTATCATAATTTTTTTTTTAAATTTTTAGAAACAATATCGCGAATAAATTGGTTTGTTTTGACGTGCTGTGCCTGCCTATCAGTGTCCGAAATTTCCCCAACATCCCTGTCGATGCGATGTTCATCCCCAAAGTTTACGATTTCGTGGCCAAATAACGTTTTATAAGGAGAAAATCCTGTGGCACTATGAGGTGTACTATTCAGGGCGTGTTCTATTTCTGAGATGCGCGTATCCCATAGCGTCTGATCAGACCTCACATAGGTCCTGATGCAGGCGTTTATTGTTCGATTTAGCCTTTCTACTGGATTAGATTGGCTGTGATAACGAGAGTTGGTCCAGTGACGAACCTTGAATCTGTCGAGAAAAGCCTTAAAGTCCTTCGAGAGAAATGTAACTCGACAGCTACACTCAGTGGGTGGGGAACATGGGAAAGGGAAATTATGCTAGGAACTCAGGATCGTATGCGACTGCTTTCTTTTAAACCCGAGACACTTTCCTCCGGAGAACTCAAATAAGGGAAATCACCAAGAATCAGATCAGACAGGGACGTAGAACCGGGTGGGTACTTCGCATGATGCCATTCGGGTCAAACTATTACATTTAGTTACACGCGAAACAGAGCTGGTAATTTCTAGTCTGGACTGCTTTAGAAATGAAGTTTTGGGGGAGGCTCATTCAGCCTTAAACGTTACCACGGAACAATAAATAATGTAAAAGGATTAAAGTCACTCTACCAAACAGAAATCCTATAGGTTTCAACTTAACATGATTTGGGTTTATTCATAATAATGTTCCCTATATACGTCACACATTAATACTTGCGGTTCGTTTGCAACTCGGCAGGTCGATTAGTTGTTTTCGGCATTCCGTTGAACCCGATGTACGGCAGATGTTATTTTCGGTTCGGCTCGTTGAATCGATGCGGAAATATTGCAGCACCGTTCAAGGTACCATTGGCTCTTTTCCGGCGTCCCGGAAGAGCCAACGAAATTAAAATATACAAACTTCATAATTTACTTGAAAAATTACAAAAATGGAAAAAAATTACAATTGCGATGAAAATTACACCAGTGAAAAAGATGGCAAAAATGAGTGCGGTGTCGAGTTTTCAAAAGGGCGTTACAACAAATGTAAAAAAATCGAGTTATCGACTTAATGAAATAGTACGTTGAGGACCTAGATTTCATATTGTAAGCAAGCTGTCAGATTAAAATCGAAGCAATCGAAATTCTAAACAACCGTTAGTTGTTAGTGAAAACTTTTTACATTAGTTCAGTAATAAACCACACTTCTTAGAATAAAAACCATTCTTCACACCTTCCTGAGTGCGTTCCAAACGTTGCCAGATTAATTTGATCCCTGGTAAAAGCGCTGGAAAACATTCCGCGACCAGATTTGACTATTGACGTTGTCAAGTAACGCCTACTGGCCGAATGGAGCGGATGGAAGCTAGCGAAGGTCACAAGGAACTGGAATTAGCTGCTTTTTTGGGTAAGAAGACTAAAAAATCTATTCAAGTGCCAGCAAATACCACGTGCCGTTAGAAGTCGGCAGGTGAAGCCAGCCAGAAAAATGCAGGGAGGTTCGTGCGGAGAACTTTTTTTTTTCGAAGATCCGAAACTTGACTCAACCAATCACCATCAGTGCTGCAAATTTTCAGTGTCAGTGAGAAATTATCAGCTGACTTTATTGCAGTGTATCGGTCAGTTCAATTCCAACTAGATTCATACGAGAATGAACAGAAAGCTCAGTACTGAAAGCTCTCTGCCCACTCATTCACCAATCGGCAACATCGGTGCTTAGTATACATTCAGGCTCTTTGCAGGTTCATGAGGTTATCCAATCTTCATTTTCAGTTTCAAGCGAACATTGCTGAAAGTGAAAAAAGCTTCCTTCTATTATCATTTAATTTAGTTGAATGGTGACAAAGATTATTCGACTCGCTAGACATGCGCAAATTACAGAATTACTGCTGAGATCGCTATTTTTGAAGGATTCTGATAAAAAATGCGTCTTTATCAAATGGTGTGAAGAGGTGGGAAGGTTTAGAAATGAGTGTTCGGGTTGGCGAAACGAACGCTGGCGAAGGAGCGTGTAGACGAATGTGGGGGACAAAATTATGACAAAAAGTTGGCAATAAAATGACAAAACATGACAAATGTGGTAAAAGTATGACAAAATTATGACAATAAAAATCTGACAAATACAATTTACAATACAATGGAAAAATATTTACTAACACAACTCTGTCGAAAATATGACAAATCTGATTAAAATATGACAATATTTTAGCAAAAATATGACAATATTTTAGCAAAAATATGACAAAAAAGACAAAATCATGGCAAAAAAAATGACAAATGTCGTAAACAATTGACAAAAATATGACAAATATAACAAAATTATGACAAGCGTGGTAAAAATATGACAATAAATTGACAAAATCATGACATGAAATTGTGATAAAATCAGACAAATTTATATATTTGAAAATTTGATATAAAAAGAACAAAAATACGACTATGTCGTCAAACTATGTTAAAATTTGACAAAATGATTAAATATTACAAATGTGGTATCTTCCAGATTGTTGCCATTTTTTAACCACATATATCATTTTATTGTAAATTTTTTGTGATAATTTTGTTTGAATAATTAAATTTATGTCATAATGTTGTCTTATTTTCATCACATAAGACATGTTTTTGACAAAGTCATTTTATTGTCAATTTTTTGTCATATTGATGACATAATTGTTCGATTGATGTCATTTTATTGTCAAATTTTGCTAAATATTGGTCAGATTTTTCTCATACTTTTGTCGAAATTTTATCATGTTTTCAACATATTTATTTATAACATTGTGCAATAATTTTGTCATCTTTTGACCACATTTTGTCATATTTTTGTCATTATTAATTACCATAAATTCAATTCTCACGAATTTTATATTCATCCATCCTCTTGTCCCCCGTTCAAATAATCGTATAGTCTCAGCGATTTTCAATTCGCGTTTTCTTTTTGAATCCCAATTCATAATTTGCAAAAATGGCAAAAACAAATGCTTACTGAAATTATCAGCAACTTTCGCTGACACTGATTGAATGCTTCAGCTGCAGTCACTGATCAAAAACAGTGAGTGACAGAAATGCCTAAGCGAAAGACGCTTTCGTAGCTTTCGAGTGAAACAAGTTAGTTCGGGTTTACGAGTGAGCTTTCTACTGACTGATAGACACACTCACACAGCTTTCTGTAGGCACGAAGATGACCGAGCCGATCAGAAGCTTTTATATTTGTTGACTTTTCTATTCCGTTCATTTCAGTTGAAGCTTTTTACACTGATAGAAAATCACAGTCAGTATCATTTGTGCTTTAAGAAAATTTGCAGCACTGATCACCATCAACGTGGCGTAGGATGGAGTATCGATTGTCACTATCGAAATTGGAGAGAGCTATGTTCCTGAGCTACGCGACAACTTAATGTCGGTAATGAAATCGACAGCTGCTGGCAACGGAGTCAATTTTTCCTGGGAGGGATGCGTTTCTCAAGAAAAAGGGACATATCACCAGCACGGCTAATCTCGAAGGCGGTCTATATGAATTAGAAATCAGAGTCGGAGTACCTACTGCAAATCTGTACAAGTCTGAAGCCGATTCGTTGTGGCATTCATGTTTCAGATGAACCAGATTTCCTCGAACTGACCGACGAAGTTCACCTTTCCGATGAGACGGAAGATATCGGAGCGCTTCCTTCACAACTAGAACAGCTCGAGGCCGGAGGCCTAGCTTTGCTGAGGCGAAGTGAATAAAGCCACACAGTCGATTGGTGGCACAAGGATTCTCCCAAAAATTTGGCGTGGATTTTGATGAAGTCTTTACACCGGTGGCCAAACAGGTAAGGCACTTGTTGGTGGTGCCAAGCAGTCGTAACACGGTCGTCAAACACATTGACGTCAAGATTGCGTATCTTCATGGACAACTGGACCAGATTGTCCATATGAAAAAACCAGAAAAGTATGGTTGGAAATATTGTATGTCGCGAGTTGGCGATGTACGTGGATGCGGACTAGGCCGGTGATGCTCGGACCGGAAATCCAACTCTGGCCATACAGTATTTTCCGGAGGAGGCTTCGTATCCTAGGGATCCAGAAAGCAAGCGTGTGTGTCCCTCAGCTCAAATGAATCCGAATTCGTTGCACTAGCTGAAGGGTGCCAAGAGTTGTTTTAGGTGCGCTGGCTGATTCGCGAAATCAGTGGTGACGAGTCCAGGCCCGCCAAGTTGTTCGAGGATAACCAGAGCTGCATCAAGATGATTGACAGTAACCGGATCTAGCGACGAAGTAAGCATTTCGACACACGGTACTTCTGTTACGAAAACTGGAACAAGAAAGAACCGGATTGGAACTTTGGCAACGACTTTTAGCATGAAAACACTGACTAGATTCGGAACCTGGAATGTTTTGACCTTTGTAAGGTGGCTCCTAGCCACGAAAGTGAACTGGGACGGTGTCCTGTTTGATCGAATTCCGGTAACTGCTGGAGTGAGACAAGGATATAGCTTATCACCGCTACTCTTTCTCATCGTAATGGATGAGATCTTGACTGTAGACCAAACTGAAGATTGCCGTGGAATCAATTTCGACAATGCAGCAGCAGAACGACCTTGATCTGGCAGACGTTATTGTTTTGCTCGCCCAAAGACAACAAGACATGCAGAGCAAACTCGACGACCTCATCGAAAGCTCCAAGACAGCAAGTCTCAAGATCAATGTCGGAAAGACCAAGTCGATGGAAATCAACACAGAAAATCGTTACAATTCCGTAGTAGCTGGACTACAGGTTGAGAAAGTGGAGTGCTACCAAGAAAAAACATCGGAACCTGGATCAGAAAGGCCCAATTTGCCTTTGCGAGTGTCCGAAACGTCTTGCGACGTGAAAACTGCAAGTTTTTGTGAAGCGCTGCCTGTGGAACATAATCCGCGCTGGGTGGCCTGGCCACGCTGCGAAGAGATGAAAACGAGATTTGCAAAGAGGCGCTTGATTTGAAGCGGCGTATTCTAGCCGCTGAAATCCGCACAGTTGACGAGAGCCTTGGCTGGCTGAAAACCATATTCCAAAACTAACGGATTAAGAGGGGGTGAAAACGAAGCAATCAAGATTCTGAGTTACCGTTAGTTGTGAGTGAAAACTTTTCACTTTACTTCCACAGTACGTCTCGGTGGTCGAGTGGTTCGCGTGGTAAGACGGTAATCGCTGAGCCACTGATGGTATGAGTTCGATTCCCATCTCGGTACTGGGTGTTCAATGTTAATCTTAAGTTGTCCACGTCATTTATTCAGTCTGTAAAGCCTTAATCGGCTAAGACGGTGTATGTCTTTTAAACTTTTCACTTTAGTTCAGTAATCAACCACACTTGTTAGAATATAAACAGTTCTTCAAACCATCCTGAGTCCCTCATTATTCATGACAGGTGGATGATTTCGGTTCGAAATATTATGAAACAAAAAAAAGTTTTCTGGGAGCTTATGGAGCTTATGGAATTTTCTCGATGATGCCGCATTCGCCTTTTACGGAATCCGATGCCGAATGATTTCTTCGAAATTTTGAGTGATCTCGATATTTTTTGCATTTTTTTCCAAACCCAATTAAGGTGATTCATTGAAAGAATTTATCAAATAATTTTATCGATTCCTCTTGAGAAAAGTTTTTTTTTCCGGAAAATGTTGTCTAGAATTCAGATCCAGATTGAACCTATATAGATCGAGAATCAATCAGAAATATAGTTGAATGTAGGCGGGGTATTATTGGAATAACTATATTTTTTTCTCCGTGATATTCAAAGTGACACTTTCGGATTCAATAAGTTGTGGACACCAGGTTTCTGTCCCATTTATTTGACCATCAAAAAATTCAAACGCTATCAGTTGATGTGGTTTTTTGTTCTGTTTGGAATCATCATATTTATTCATTGAAATTTGTTTCGGAAAGTTTTAAATGCATATCTACTATGAAGGGGAGATGGTCTCCCGAGTCTAGGGGTACAGGTTTGTTACAAGCTTGATTTTCTACCGGGGATGCTATAACTTTGTGAATGATGTGAACCGGAATCCCTTAAAATTCCCTGTCTCATAAGAATGAACTGGTAAATGGTTTTTTTTTGTTTTTGTGACTTTTTCAAAGTTTGCTAATTTCATTGTGCAAAATGCATCAACACGTGATGGGAGACTGTTTTCTAAATTTCTAAGAAAAAGGGTGATTTTAACAACATTTTATTTCTTAGTTATTATTTGGTTTTTGGGTTTGTGTTTTAGAAAATTTCGTCAAACATTGATGATTTCGTCCAATTTGTGAGATTTTTCCGTGCTACCTCTAGGGAGTTTTAGATTCAACACAAATCTTTGGTTTTCAGGTGTTTTTTAAGGTAAAAGTTTTAAAGTCGTGCCTTTTTGCTATCTGTAGGTGAGTGGGTGTGAGTTGATTCTTTATTTGTTCAAGCGCTTGGTTGTAAATGTATGCTTTATGTGTGTTGCTGTAGTTTCAAGATGTAACGTTATCTAAATCGATAGAATGTGTTTCTCTACATTTAAAATTCGAACACCTACCAGAAACTGAGGCGCAATCATCTGGCCGGGCAAGTCCTTAGCATTCCGTATAAAAGGAAGAAAAGCGGTTTGCAGAGGTTCCCCATGCCAGCCCGGTGGAGAATTCACACCCAATATGGCGTCCCATTTGGTAGGCAAATTCCCCACCCGAGCTGGGCCTGATGTCAGCAATTGTAAAAAGTGATTTATGTGCACATGTGACTTACCATGTTTTTTCTGTTTTTGGAATTTTTTGTTTTTTGTTGTTTTTTTTTTAATTTTTTTCTGATTATTTTACTGCCAAGCATATGTGGCTTCAACAAACGCTTTAACGAGGTTGTCAGCTCATAGATGTTTTTTTTGTTTAATATGTTGTTTTGTATAATATAAGTATGATGAATGCTGGACATTGTTCGTCCGTCTTTCTTCGTCATTGAGAATAAATATTTTTCTTACTAAGACCCTAGGAGTGATGTATATGGTACTTATTCAAGTTGTAACAATGCTGGCTTTTGCCAATACGCAATACACACGTGGTTTTTTTTTCTTCAAATGTATATAATTTCATTAAGCTTACCTTTTTCTGCATTAAAAGATTTTCTGTACGGTTCTCGATTTCTTTCACTCACGCTATCTTGTGTTTATCAAGGATCAAACTAGCGGCCGATCGCTTGTTTTTACTAATCTAGTCGTTGTATGTCAACATTTGTGGGTGTTTGGGGTTTTTCTAGCTTTGATATTGGATCATGGTTTTGTAATACTAAAGTTTTATCAGGTATTATTATTCTATCGACTTTTGTTCTAGATTGCAGATTTCATTATTCTCTACCTTCCATCGACTCTTAGCAGAGAGGGCTGAAACCAGAAGCCATAAATGCTGTCGACATTTGCCAGTCGTTAGAATTTGTGGAGAGCTGATTTTTTTTTGGGTTTTTTGAAAACTTTTGGAGAAAAATTAATACGCTGAGTCTACTTGAGAGTGTTGTCGAGGTTGTCTTTTTTTTGTTGGTTTTCTTCAAGCGCTAGAATATTCGCTCGTTGAAAGACTTGAGTTTTGGGTTTTTTTTTCTTTTTCCTTGGGCTGTGGGGGTGGTTCAAAAACTTACCGGTGCTTAAGGGTTTCTAAATGTGCTAAAATATACTACATTCTACGTATCATGGTTTTGGTTTTCACTTTTTCACGAAAATAAAAATCACCACTTTCATGAATAAGATTAAAGGTTACATTGCTTTTGATTTGTGTTTCATCCTTGAATTTTTTTTCTTGTTTCTTTAAATATTCCCTAAGTTTTGGTTTTTAAAACGTATCTAACTCTTACAACTAAACTGTCAGACCATGTTTGGTTTTATGTTTTCTCCCACTTTTTCTTCACCTTTTTCTGTATCAGGGTTTCGTTTTCTGGAAGTGCTTTGGTTTGGTGCAGGATAACAAAAGGAGATGACTCTCTGATAGGTTAAATCATACCGGTGACGGTGGTCTAAAGCTGCCAGTTTGGGCACGTTCACCCAAATTCCCATATGTCGATTGAGTAGAAGTTGATGCTATTGAGAGCAGACAGATAGGAAACGATCCGGGAAGCGACATTCACATCAATATCCATCCACCAATCGAGCGATACTTACCGAAGTTTTCATAAAATTTGTAGTCTTATGCTCTGACGTCCAATCTTGTGATATTTTTTTAAAATTTGTTTGATTATTGAAATTGCTTTTTCCAAGTATGTTGATCGGCTATTTTTCTATTGTTAAGTACTTACCTTTCAAAACAGCAGGACTCTGTGTATGTATTCTATGGAACATTGTGTACTACTTCATCAAAAGAATATTTCCCATATTTTAACTAAACTCTTCTACCCATAAGAAAATTTGAAGTTAAAAAAAACGAATCAGGTGATATTTAAACCCTACGTCTTCGAAATGAACAGCTTCAACTAGTTCATAAAACTAAATAATTTTTTCGGTCGTATTTCCCATAGAAGTCACCTAGGACCGCTAATCTTCGTTTTTTCTCTTCAAATAAATGACTTATCGAAATTTAGAGTCGTCGAACCTTTAATAAATTTTCGAAATTGTGGAAATTACGAATTTCTTAAAACAGTTTCCTATAAGCTCGGGTAAACAGGTCTAGAAGATTGATCAAAAATAACCTCACATTATGGATAGATTATCTTGGGATATGACCGTTTTTTGAAAAAAATCTTTTAGGACCTTGGAAAACCGACCGATCCCCAGAAAGTCGATATTTGGCAAAAAAAAAAAAAATAAAAATTGGAGATAACACCAAATCTCGACATTTCATGCATGTTTAAGTCATTCGGCATCAAAATAAAAATTTCGAAATTCACGATTTCCTTTGGTCCATTTTTAAATTTTGAAGTCAATTTTGGACTTTTTTTTGTAATACCAAATTTCGGCTTTTTAAGCATTTTTAAGTCATTTGGCATTAAAATTACAATTTTGATTTTTTTTGAGGTTTAAAAACCCGAATCTTTAAGCGTTTTGAAGCTCTAAAATTTTGACTTTTTTTTTTTTTTTTTTTTTTTTTTTTTTTTTTTTTTTTTTTTTTTTTTTTGAGGGTAAAAAACTAGAACTTATTTTCGTTATTAGTAAACAATCGAAGTTTGAATCGCTTTTTTAACAACTCCGCAATTTGTTATGAGTTATCTCATTTTTTTCGCTCTCCGCAAGTGTGCTACACTTACAAGCATAACTCAAATGTTATAAATTTAACAATCAGAATCTCGCGATATTGTTTTGAATTTTTGGTTGAAATAGATTTACTGGTTGTTAAACATAAAACATGATTTTTCTATGGAAACATTCGTCCAAAATTATATAGAAATCGCATTTCTAGGTTCATGCCTGAAAAATTGTATCTCGCGTAACTTTTGATCGCATGGATAGAACTTTTCAAAAATTTCAGACATGCTAGCTTCATATTTCAACAATTACTCTGCAAAATTCCAATAAAAAAGTTGCGTAGTTTTTCAGATATTGCAGATTGAATGGTAAAAGTCCAGAAAAGTCCGATTTTCGTAGAATTACTGTACCTCAGGCCACACAAACTCCAGAAAGCTCAAATTTTGTGATATAATAGTGTGATAAATGATCGATCGAACGTAGAAAATTTGATCAAAAATATCCTCAGAGTAAAAAGTTATGGAAGTTCAAAGTCGAAGTGATAGTGTGCGTGCTTCCAATTTCTATACAGTTATGAACGGTACTGTAGATGTTCCCAATATGGTGCCATATGGTGGTGCCATATAAATTCTCACTTACAGTTTTTTAAACGTTCTTTGAATATGTAACAGAACATTAATTTTAGTGCTTATGTTTTAAAAAGTGATTTTAGGAGCATTTTTATATCTTGGCATCACACAGTAAAAGGACGAAGCATAACATCGCAAGTGTTAAGTTTTGAATTCATTCTACGTTAAGCTGTTGCTTATAGTTTCCGAAATCTAAGGTCTTAACTCTGATAAAAAAAAATATCCTACACTCAAACAATTAAAGCTTAGCCCTGTCTTATACACGAGCTTGTGATATAGCTCAGTTGGCAAGTCTGTTGTCTCCTGAGCCGATGTCCGCGAGTTCGAGCCCAAGAGTAAACATCGAACACAGTTGTACCGGATAAGTTTTTCAATAACGATCCGCCAACTGTAACGTTGATAAAGTCGCGAATGCCATAAATATGGTAAAACGACTATAATCGAAACATTCTTCTTTCCTGTCTTATACACGATTTCTCGCATGAGCTTTCATTACGTCGTTTGAAAAAATGTGAACAAAGAGTAGTTGTAACTTCTTCCATTTAGAATATTTGTAGCCTGGACAACATATTCTATATGTAAAATACAAATTTTAAAGTTTTTTTGATAACTTTTTCAACAGTTTTCTATGAATTCTTAAGATGTTTCAAACGACGTAATGAAAGCTCAGGCGAGATTTCTATATTTTCACGAACCTTTAGTTCAAATGACTATTACTAAAGTTATTCATTGTTGATTACTGTTAAACATTTTTTTCAAAAACATGTCTTTGAAATTGTACAAAAAAAATATAACTGCATTTGGAAAATAATGATTTTATAGTATGTTTCGATGTCTTGTTAACACATTTCTATACAAATTATACTTTTTTCTAGAACTTAATAAAAAATCTTGAAAAATTATATTGGCTGTAAGTACTACATTATAGTTTGAAGATCAATTAATCGGACTTATATTTGCAAAATTGATGAAATTGCGGAGCAAAACAACGAGTAGATGCCCGATTTGTTAGATTTATTAAAAAAATCATGAAAATCTGTCAATCGATACGAAAAGACTACGTGTTAGAAGACACCGAAGTGTTTGCCATGATTTCTAACCAGTTTACAAGTTTTCGGTTACATTTGTTAGAAATTTGAAGCCCTGTATATTGATTTTTTGTCCCATTTCTAGTTGGTTTTGTATGGGAGCCCCCTTTCCATAAAATGTGGCATTCTCGAAACTAAAATACAAACCACCTCTGGCCCGAAAAACCCTCGGATACCAAATTTCCCTTCATTTCGACAGTCCTTTTATACGTGATGTTGTTACAAAGAAAACGCCTCCATTTTTATATATAAGACGAGTATAATAAATATCGAGAAGATCATCATTTATAACCAGGAAAAAAACCTGGGAAAAACCGGGAAAAACTTTGGAATTTCAAAACGGAAAATCGCTAGCATTTATGTTATAAAATGCCTTCGTAGTTTATCAGTTTATATTTGTTTAACGCCTTGCCATTGACAGTGCGACGTGCATGAAATGTTAAAATCCCATATAAATATACAGACGCCATACGTCCATTTGGCCTGACTTTTTCACGCACTTATTCGGGCCGGGCCAATTCAGGTTTTTAAGTCTAATAACCTGAAGAAACTGGGCATTTGAACTCGAAATTTTGAATCCAAAAACCAGGCAAGATCCGGGCGAATTCGATGAAAACTCGGGAAATATTCAACAAAAATCAAATAGCAAAAAACTTGAAACTTTTTGTTTTTCATCAAAACACATCAACAGATTGTAAATCGTATTTTGGGGTTCCCAAAAACCGATCGTAATTATTTTCGCCCTTTTTTTAAAAATGGCACAAAAAAATTTGGCGTTGGATGCAATTATCATAAATTATATAATTTCTTTTTGATTTTTCTGTTGGATTTTGCGAAAAAAAAGTTATTAAATCCTGGCAAAATCCAAGCATTTTTCAACGATATCCAAGAAACCGGGCGGGACCGGACCCTTCCCAATTTTTTTATGAAATATCCGAGCAAGTTCGGGTAACACCGGGCGATCTGTTAAGCTTAGTCTAGCAGCCATTCGGCATGGCGTCCATCCGATCTTCCACTCAATACTTTTAATCAAATAACATTAAATACTGAAATTTTCAGCTTTTTTACCCAGATTTCCTTAGATCTGCTTAGATACATGTCTCATCGTCCATTACATAGAAATTTCAGCTTAATCGGACCTGATTTAGGGGTACCTCAAAGCGCTCAAAGTTTCGTTTTTTTACCCTAAAAATCACAAATGGGGGGAAATTTTTTTTTGGACTTTCTGGGACTTGGACGTTTTTCGGCGAACTGTCTGTTTTTTGGCAATATTTCCGTATAATTTCATTGGGAATGCTAGAAACTGATAACATTCATACGACAAAGCTGAAGTTTTATAAAAATCAATGTCTTTTATAACTTTATGGAATAAACCAAATTTAGAGTTGTCATCATATGGAGGAATTTCATTCCTAAGAAAAATTTTATAGAATCTGTTTTGAGATCTTCGATTTGCTTTTATGATGTTAATTAGAGCTTATATTTGAAGTTTTAATGATAAAAATCATATATTTATTCTATTTAACCTGTTATTTTAGGGTAGCGACATTTTACAAACATGATGAGGGCATACAAAAACACTCTTATTCCACTTTCCCATCATTAAGAAACCATCATAAAAGCTTAAATTTGTTTTACTTCTAAGGTTCATATGAATAAGAAACAAAAACCACCAACTTTTTGTTTTGAGTTTCTTTACGTATGATTTTTAAAAGTCCAAATATTACATCAAAAGGTATCGAAACCTTGTTTGAATTTTTAAATTTTTTTGAGTTGGTTCATTAATAAAATTCTTTCTTGCCTTATGTTCAAAGCGTATCACCCTCAAAATGCATTGATTGGATATGTTGTCTTGTCAGCCTTTCGTCAAACGGCCGTAGGCGCATTTAACCCTATAGGCCCGTTTAGGAAACCTTTCCCCTAATTAAAAAAAAATCACGAGGAACAGTTTTGTAGTTTTAGCTTAGCTTAGCTTAGTTGAATACTCAGCAGCATTATTATTAATTATTAATTATTTGCGCATAGGTCAACAGAATGGAGCTTGGGATTAGCAAAACATTATCAGTGCACAACACTGATACTCCCTTAAAGAAATCTATAACGGCGCCGACCACGTCCTTGTAGTCAATAAGGGATACAGGATAAGTTGTTAGTAAAGTACTGTTCCTATAGTATTAATTTTTCATCCAAAAAGAAATCTCCTTATCATCTTTACAGAAATATTTAAAAAAACCAACTAGGTTATCAAGTGACGAAAATTTTATAATTTTAGAGCACCGGAAAATAAGCTCTTATTATCATTATATCATCTTGATCTATGATGTACGCACTGCAGCATGATGTACAGGTTGTTATCCCAATTTTCACCATCATTAATTTTTTTTAAATTTTTCACTATCATCCGTTTTAAATGGCGTTTTTACTTTAACTTATTGACTCGGGACGAAAGGAGTACCATTTGTCGCGGCACGATTAGCATTTTCTGCCGTAGAATCTAGCAGCGAATTAAACTTGATGAAGTCAGCTGAATTATAGAGCTACAGCTGGATTAGTTAACATATGACGTTTTAGCCTTTTGGTAAGGTGTCAGAGAGGTAAACAGAGGACTCGAGATCGATTCCTGGTTGAGCCGTTTTTTTTTTTCATTTACCATTTGAGGCCCTTGGAGCCAAAAAGGTATAAGTTAGGCTTGATACTTGGTACAGATACTTTAAGAAAAAAGCGGGACATTTCTCGAAAAAAAGCGGGACACAGCCGAAAAAAGCGGGACATTTAAGAAAAACTTTAAAACATGGTTAATTGAAAAGATAAACTTATACGTTAACCATCAGCCATAGAAAGTACACTAGGTTTTGTTTTTAACGCTGACTGATTTCGCTCAGTTTTTCTTACATAACTTCTATTTACACAGGTTTTTTTGCCATATGCCCCCTTATTTTCCACGGTTTTCGCGAATTACAAAGTTTGGGAAAAAATATTTCAAGTCGTACATGCAAACGGTGGATTTGAAACCGCTTAAAAAATCTTTGTGTAATTTGTATAAAAATTTGTTTGTTTGGCAATTTGTTTGAAAAATTCAAAACTCAAGTAATCTTCCATCTTTATATACTTTGAACAATTGACTCGAAAAGAGTGGTTTATAATATAAGGCAGTTTAACTAAGATTCCGGCGGAAAAATTAATCTCTAAATTTCTATAATTTTAATTTTTGGAAGCCACTTAACCAATTTTGTCCTCATACATTGGTTGAACGTGCTCCAAGAATGCCTAACTAAATCATAATCTTACTGTAATGTTAAGAACTTTTCAGTATTTTCAGCTATTCAGTATTGTATTATATAAACTATGAAAAATCCTGCTAATTTTGAGAAAAAGACGTATTTGAAAGATTTTCTGT
The DNA here is from genome assembly GCF_029784155.1 of Uranotaenia lowii. Lineage (NCBI taxonomy): Eukaryota > Metazoa > Arthropoda > Insecta > Diptera > Culicidae > Uranotaenia > Uranotaenia lowii. The sequence goes on along the minus strand of NC_073691.1, from coordinate 205,861,347 downwards.
TAATCGCCGAATTCAAATTGAGACTAAAGTTTGATTTTTCCCAGTGTTAGTCAGTCAACTTTGTGAAAGTTATCCAAGAAAAAAGCGGGACATTTTGAGGAAAAAGCGGGACAGCGGGACATTCAACAAAAAAGCGGGACATGTCCAGCTTTTGCGGGACGGATGGCAACCCTAGTATAAAAGCATGAAAGCTTATTTCGAGAAAACACGCTTTCAAGTTTTTGTTTTTGGCCGTATTCCATATATTTTTTTAAAATTTGTATTTTTCTTTCGAATGTGAAAGTATGTAAACAAAATTCTAAAAATCTGGAAAAATCAGCAAATAATGTTTGGAATATGAAAAATCGGAATATGAAATTCTACCAACAGACATACATTTTTCTGTTATTGCTTTGTTTGATGAATCTACGACTCACAGTTTAGTGTAGGGTTTCCCCTTTGAATCGTAATTTATAGTGAGCGCTATAAACTCCTTTGAGTATGCAATAAATCCCCGAATAGTTATCAAAGAGCAAAAAAGCAATAGACTGAAATGCTTCGTAGCGCACAAATCTAATATGTTATTTGTTGAAATGCAACATACACTCCTAAAAATCTCTTCTTGAAATCAAGTATTTCATCGGGTTTGGTGTGGTTTGTCAGCTAAGCATCAAATACTTCTTTTCCTTGGAATAATCCAAATAGGAATATTCAGTCACTGACTTTTTTCTTTTTATTATTAAAATAAATGAGAAAATTTATAATTATCATATACGTTATACCTAAGCTTTCCAGAAATTTTTCAGAGCCTATTTCAGGCCGGGCTAATCCGGGCATTTTTACCAAAACCTGGCAAAATCCGGGCATTGGATTTTAAAATGGATGTTCAATTTAAAACCCGAGCAATACCTGGGAAAATCTGACCAAAGTTCAGGCTTTTCTCATGAAAATCAAGAGAAATAGTGAAAAAGTCACATTAGCGATATCAATTCAAATTTTATGTTTCCAAAAAATGTTTGCACGTGTATCTCGATGAAAAAAAATTCAAAAAATCGTACATTATGTAAAAAAGGTGCTTTGGTTTGGATTTTTCTTAAATTTTGGATAAATTCGGGCATTTTCCCTCGACGCCTGGACAATCAGGCCGGACCGGCCATTTTCTTATTTTTTTTTTTCTTGAAAAAGCAGGCAATTTGGAATTCTTAGTCATACCTATTGCTCCCAACAAATTGGCAGTATTTGAATGACTTTAAATGATTTTGATTTTTTTTAGAGTTTTTCTTACTCTTGGATTTTTTGGATCTTTTTATCATTGCGGGATATGGTAACCCTAGTTTAGTGCAAAATGCATCGATCATGAATGGTAAATTAAAAAAGGGGGATTCTTGTTATGCCCCTACAATGACTGATTTTCAGCTTTCGGCAAAAATTTTTAATTTGCATTTTTAAACGTTACCATCTACTTTTTCAAGTTTCAGCCAGTTGAGAAATAGACTTTTTAGTATCTGAACACGAAACAATGGTGTAACTCACAGAATTTAGCTATTTTTATGGTTAAACGAGCATCCTCCTTAGGTGTCCATTATGCCCTTATCTTCCCTACGTAATTTTGGGATTTTTCAAGTAGATTAGCCAATTTTTGTTTCTAAATAATGCCAGACTTTGATGTTTTATGCATTTTTAAGTAAATTGGTATAAAAATTATAATTGTTGTTACTATGATTATAGAGGGTCAAAAAACCAAAACGTTGAGCGCTTTGAGCCAACCCCAAATCAACTTCGGTTGAGCTGAAATTTTGCACAGGTCAGTGTTTTGAGCCAATCTACAAAATGTATATGGTCGGTTTGCGAAATCGGACATAACCCATTTGGCTGCCACCCCCATGTACATATATGTATGTACATGACGTCTACCATTTTGTGCAATTGGTCTAGTGTCTCTAGGACCTATCATTAGTGCGACCTAACGTCCAGTCTGTCTAAAGTCAGTTTGGCCTTACACTCACTCTGCCTCGTCGCCCTAGGATTTTTTCGGCCTTAGGTCCATTTGCCTAGTCGTAACCAGAGTTGCGTGAATTAACCCGTCACGTTTGACTTGACTATATAGCTATTTTCCCTCAACATCATGGCTCCGTACTCAATTGACGGATCCTTACTACTCACATGACGGTAAAGGCACGACTATAGTCACGTTTCGCCGTCTTGTGACTGTCGAGGCTCTTCACACTTCATATGAAGGAAAGAAGGAATCCTGCCTGCACTGAATGTGGGATAGGAGCCATTATACATTGAAAGCTAATCGGCGCGGCACGAAAACACATCTGCATTGGAGAAAACACGCCGACTAGTTTCCAACGTATAATGGCTCCTATCCCATATTCTGTGCAAGGGTGTCATTTGAAAAGATGTGAAAAAAAAATTAAATGAAATTATTCAATTTTGAAATCGTCATAACTGTTGATTGACGCATCCTAGATGTTCACGGTAATCAGCAAAGTTGTTCTTCGAATCTTCAGCAATAAGAATTTGAAGCTTGAAGCTTGAAGAATTTGAGATCAGTGCAGCAGTGAGGCAGTAGAAATTTTTTAACCAAAAAAGTCACTGTTTCCATACTAATTTCCATACGAACTTTGAATTTTTTTTTGCTAAAACCCATTTCAGATCCTAGAGCCACCAAAATTTTCACAGTTGTTATTAGGCCCAAAAGGAACCCAAAGCCGTTTGATACTTTTTTGGCCCGATTCTGACCATTCTAGTGTCCCATTGCTCATTACAAAACCTGTAAAGATAACCGCAATAATTTCCGAGAAGTGATATCTAGAAGACAAGCAACACCGACACACATATTCACACAGGCACACCAATAGAGAGAAAGAAATTCTGTACACCGAAACAAAAAGTTACACCAAATGCATACACAAATACACGCACACGACGACAGTTCAGAAAGATCACGTTGAAGATAGAACAACAGCTACACAACAGTGAGGTCGGATAAAAAAAACCAAAGAAAAAAAGGAAAATAGCTCGAGACAACAATTATGATGCACATTCGCACAGGTAAACACAAAGAAAAATATCAAACACAACAAGAAAAACAACATCAAAGACGATTTTGGTTTTATTTGTTTTTACTCTCTCTCTGTTTTCCACTCTTGGTTGGTTTGGTTGCTTGGATTGTTATTCATTTATTTGTTTGTTTATTTTTTTTTTTGGTATGATGCGTTGGTTGTTGTTTATTCTTTCTCGACTAGCGTTGGTTTTTTTTTCAGTTTAGTCAGATTCGGTATTTATTTAACTATGTATGGTTTATCATATTTTTTCTCGCTTTTGCTTAAACGATTTTTTCCCTACCATTTTGGTTCTTGTTCTTTTTCTTCATTCCTTGTTTCTGTATTTAACGGCTCAACTATATTCTTGTAGCTGCTAAAATAAGCGTGTGTTAGTGTGGGAGGGGGTTGTGTAGAACACGGAATCCGCTTGTTTAATTATTGCTTTCGATTAACTCTTTTGGTTTTTGGTAATTATTTCTGTTCCGGGAGCACGGAAATTTGTTGCGAGAGGATTGAGGGGTGTCTCTTTTACAAGAAAGTTAGGAAACTAACGAGGCAGGAAATCGTTCTAGTTTTGAAAGAATATGTTTTCCTACGAGTGAAAGTTTGCAATTTGTTTCAATAGTTGTTAGAGGTGTTAGGAGAAGATTTTTTTACTCTATTTTGAACTAGATTTTTTACACTACAGGTGTGCATTAAAATTATCGATAGATTCAACAGTTGCAAAAATAGTATTGACTTGCGTAAGCGGATTTAATTTTCACAGTTCGTAGATGATTGTTAAGAGAAAAAAAAGTCGGGGGACTGTAACTGTAAATAATGCTCTTGATTTGTTGGTTTTGATATTTAGAAACAGTTCAACTTCTATTGCTGGGTTTGGATTTGGAAAGGTTTTTTTTTGGTTCTTTAAATTTAGCTGGATATAGTAGCAAGTTTGTCAACTTTCAAACACGTGGTTTACATGATGCTGGTTATTGAGAATAGATGTCATTTCGATGAGGAGCTAAATCTCGCTCAACGCCTACTACATTGTATGTGTTCGGTTTTGAATTTTTTTTTCTCCTATGGATTACATACGCTAATGACACAGTGCTGCCATCTGAAAACGCGTTGACTCTTATATTTATTTAAAACCTGGATGACACCGTCATTCTAATTTGGTTGTTTTCTTCACGAGTGTTTTTGAGTGTGAGGCATATTGCGTAATATTTGTGTTTGTTTTTGTTTGTTTCTGTTATTGGTAACGTTTAATATAGAACAATTTCCATCTTCAAACCTTTCTGTCCAAACTACTATAATTGACACTTAATATTGTTTTCGAATGTTTCTGTTTATCTCATGTTCAGTTATTTGTTTGTGATGACCCATTTTGCGCGGCGACTTTAGTGTATGACGATGGTGATCTTGTTTCGTTTTGTTGATGAGTTGCAAATTTTCACCATCACTCAAATGGGTTTGGATGATTTTACTCTCAGTCGAATGATAGATTTATTTTTTTTATTTTTTCGAAGGGGTGATGTGACATGACATGGAAGCATGGATGCGGATGTGAGTGCCTGAACAATGAATTGATGATGTTTTGGAAACAAATAAAACAGAGTTTTCAACAGTTTTTTTGTGTTTTATTTTAATGTGTAACTTTTTCATTAATTCTCTTCAACAATTATAAACAAACGTTGTTTTGTCAATTGTTTTAAGTTTTTTTTTGGTTGCTTCTTTCATTATTTTTTTCCGTGGAATGTATGTTCCTAAATGTCGGTTTCAGTTGTCTGTATTGCTTCAAAACAATGCATTCACGTAAAAACATACAATTTGAAAGTGTTTGCTGCTGATTGTAGAGGTCAGCTTGCGAAAAAGGTTGCGTAATCGATGGATGCCGCTTTCCGTTTTCCGGTTTTTTTTTTCGGACTCGGAAAACAGCAATCGAACAGATCGGAGAATAGAGTTGAAGTTGAAAAAGTATACTTGACATTTTTATTGCTGTTTTCGAGATTACCTTGTAGAGATACAACCTATTAAGTGAGATCCGAAGCCGATTGTTGTTCTTCTAAAAGTTGAGAAACTGTTGTCCTTTTTTCCGGTAAAGAAGAGAATTCGTGTTCGTGTGTGTGTTGGAATGTTGGTGTGGTCGAAGGAGAATGAATATAGATTATGCGTTTTTTTGTTGCTAATTTCGTTCAATATTTACTTTTCACTAATCAATGTTTTTTTCTTCTTTTTCAACGATAGGATAGAGAGTTAAACATACTGCGTGGTTTGCTTAATAAGCTGCATTGTGTTGCTTTTCACTTCTGTTTGTTTTGGGTTCATTTTATTGTTTGTTTTCATACGGAACAGATAAAACTATTGTTCTGTTTTTTTTCGTAGCTTGACTTCTTTTCTGATTTCATGTTTCAAGTAGATTGTTGCTTATGGGTTTCAATACATTGACTACTAGCGACACGACATCAATGAGCGCGACATAAACATTAAATAGAGTGTATGGTGAAACATAATAGCTTGGGAGATTTGTTGTTAGACAGCCTGTTTGGTGAATGTCTGTTATTGTTTTTTTTTGTTGGTTGAGAACCAGTTTCCATGCAATCTGGTAGAGGAATGTGATAGTTGTGTTGAATGTTTCGAAAACGCCACCTGGTGGGAACGATTTGTCCAGCGTTTTGACAAGTGGAAAAAAGATTTCCACTGCTAGAAGTTTGAGTCGATAGGCTTAAGAGCTGATTGGAAGCGAAAATTCGGCAGTGCTCCCAAATCATCTATTATCACGTTTTCATTTATCACTAAGCCCCGGCAAATTTTCGCTTCCCCGCTCCGATGGCAACAATGACAGAAACAGCATAGAAGAAGACGGTTAAGAAGAGTACGACATCGAAGTTTACTAAACAGACTTGAGATCCAGAAGGATTCGATTAAAGCATTAGGGGGTGCACTTGTGACCCATTACACAGCTGCTAGACATTCGCTAGAAGGGGATTTTGGTTTCCTCAAATATCCTCGAAGTGCACTTGGAAAACTGTTTTTTTGTTTTGGTTTTATTTTTCCTTAATTTGTTCATTGAAAGACATCAAATTCACAATCATTTGTGTAAAAGGGAATAACAGTAGACTCAATAGGAATTTGGATGAACGATTGCTTATCTGGCTTTATATCGTGCCTTCGTTGAACATTGCAACAGACTTTTTTTTTTGTCAAATCTGGTTTAAAACAGAACTCGTAACTGTCAAACAATTCGCAAACAACAATCGATGCGTCTGTGGGTAATGCTTCTGCCCAACGTGGTTATTTTTTCTCGAGAGTGCACCAGTGCTTACCCCGAGACAATAAATGAAATGTTCGTAATTTACCTAAGATTTGCTTTCGAGAGGCTTAATTTTGTTTTACTTACAACGTGTTTTTTTTGGGTTTTAATATTTCCAAATTGTCAACAATTTTCAAGCTAAATATTCGATTTGTCCTAACTGTCGGCGATGATTCGGATTAACCGTCGGTTAGCTGTTCTTTTACACCTAAACCAAATTTGGTTTCGAATGATGTCACCTATCACAATACTTGAACGAACATTCGTCAGACCGTTTTTTCGGGTTGTAAGTTTTCACGTCATTCTTGAATCCAAAAATTTGTAGTTTGATGCAAACCTAGCTGATCCAAACCGGCGGTTATCCCTCAATTCAGCTGTCAAGCGTCGAACTAACACTAGACTTACGTTACACCAACGTTTCGCCCAATCGTTAGCCTATCACTTTCACTGCTGAATTCGCTACCTTTACGTCTGTTTTGCCTCTTTGCTACCTTGCCACAACACGGTTGTCGTTTTATGCTGTCCTATACACAACAAAGCCGACCTATGGCAAACGAAAAGGACCCTGTTGTTGTTGTTGTTGTTGTTTGTTTTTTTTTTGTTTGGTTGTTTGTTAGTCGTCGTTTGGTGGCGCGGTGTTTTCGTGCAGCCCGAAGAACAATCGAATGTTTTCCACTTGAATAATCACATTTTTTCCATCAATCAACGTTGATTCACCTGGGTGTCCTATTTAACAATATTTTTTTGTTCATCTACTATTTTTTCGCATTTTTTTTTCGTCTTCTTGTTTCTCCTCTTGATGATGAATCTATTCCAATAAATGTCCTCTGTATGTATGTATGTGTTTCTCTGTATATGTGCTACTGATACTGATTTCGATGATTCTGGTTACTGAACTGGTAAATGAGTGCAAAGTTTTTTCTCTCTTTCTCTCTTTTCTGCCTATTTCTTTTCTTTAGCTCGCTCTTTTTCTCAGTCGAGGATCGAGCAGCTGAGCTCATCGCGGGTGGTTCCTATTGTTCTGCTTCGTCGACGACGCCTATTGGTTTTGCCGTCCGCTCTCCATCGCTTGCGCTCTGTCGTGTTGTTGTTGTCGATTGTGACTATGTGGTTGTGGTTGTTGAAGGTGGTTTGGTGGTGGTGGTGGTGGTGGTGCGATCAATGCCTTTCAAATGGAATGTTTTTTCTGTCTCTATTTTCTCTTTGAAGGTTAATTTAAAACTTTACATTTAAATATTTTTTTAATTACTTGTTTTCATGACTTTTTTGTTTTACTTTTTTTCTTCATTAAATAATTACTATTTTGTTTTTTTTTTCGTCTATAATATTTGCATTCTGCTGTTTTCTCATTCCTTCATTTTTCTGTTTTCTTCTGTTTATTATTAAATTAAGTTTAATATTATTGAATATACTGCTGAATACGGTTGATGCATAATCACTGTAAGGAGCATTTTCCCTCGATCTGCGTTTTGATCTCGTTCACCTGCGTCTCGATGGTGTTCTTCAATTCTGTGATGCCGCAACGGATGTGTTAGTCGGTTTTGTTAGGGAAGAGAAAGAGAACATACACGCTATGTTAGTACGGTTAAATTCACGGTCGGTTTATCTATTATGGAATCTTAAGAAAACTTCGAGAAGATATAGAGAAATAGATTAGAAGACAGTCTCAAAGTTGAGAAAGGTACTTCTGTTATCGTGTGTGTGATGGTAGTTTTGATCAGTATGGATGTAGAATGTAGCGTCGTATAAACATAGTAAGTTAGTGTCCTGATCGCAAATCAGGAGAAAATTGTGTTAGGTACCATCAGCCCGTATGTAACTAAGAAATCACTCGGAAGTTGAAAGTACGTTTCACCCACAGTTGCGAGGATTCACATGTCACGCTTGACGGGACTGGCGATTTTCCCTCAACATCACGGCTCCGTACTCACTTAACGGAGCCTCACTAGCTACTCAAAAGACGGAACAAGCAATACTATAGTCAACATTTCTTCGTCTTGTGACTGGCGAAGCTTTTCACACAAGTGCATTTCGTACCTGAAAATCATTAAATTTTCAAGGTGATAGAAATTTGAGAGAAACATCACCAACCCGGACTTGAACCCGCAATCTCCGCTTCAGTACAACGGTGCGTTAGTCAATTACACCACGGTGAACGTGATCGTTCGACCGGAATACTGGCAAAATCGGGTCATTCAAAGTGTGGTCGATGATCGGTGCGGACGTCCGAATTCGTCCGCCTGCAAACCAATTCGGAAAAGAACCATGTGGTTCGGAGCAGGCACTAGTCGTGTCAGCTGCCAGCTGCCTGTCACCGATCGAAGCTACTTCCTCAGACCAGTCCGGTCTACAAGGACTTCCCTGGAAGATAACCGACAGGCCCAACCATGTAACGGCCTTATCAGGTCTAAGCTCCAAGGACCCCCCGAGCACACCAAGATCTTGGTCCACCAACCAAGTCATCGAGAGGACGATCTACCCTGCGATCCCGATAGATCCGGCAGTGTATTACCGGTCGGGAAAGTAAGGTGCGCTGGTAGTTCGGCCGCGGAAAGGACCTCCCGTGTAGCAGGTATCGCCAAGTGCGTCCATGGGCCAACCACCAACTCGTCAACGTGCATCACCATTGACATCGCTCGGGATCCATCGTACCCCGTTAAGTAACATCATATTTGTAAATGGGCTCCAACGTTCCCTTATTCCTGAACCCTTTCCCCTGTAAATGTAACCCAGAATAACATATTAAAAATGTATATGTCGCTTTGTCAGTAACACGTCCGAAACCCCCTTGTACATTTTAGGATCTAGTTCCATCAGTTTGCTTGCCCCTTCCCTCCAGGTCGTTTGTCCACTTCTCAGCAAATGAAGCCGACCCTGAGGTAACGAGTAACCGAGCTAGCCGTCGTCGTTACAATTAGCCCGAACAACTGCCCTATGCTAAATATCAGCTCAATCGGAGTTGATTCAGGGGTGCCTTTGGGTTTTTTTGATTCTCAAAAGTCACCAATTTAGATGCCAAATGACTTAAAAATGGATAAAACTTCAACATCTCGAATCAAAAAAATTTTTTTTTGACTTAAAAAATTTAAAAATCACTAAAGGGGAGGAAGCCAAACGAAATTATGAAATTCGAAATTTTAATTTTGAGACCAAATGGCTTAAAACTGCATAAAACAGCGAGATCTGGTGTTATCTAGGTTTTTTTTTTTTTTTTTTTTGTAAAAATCAACTTTCTGGGACTTGGTCGGTTTTCCAAAGTCCCAGAAAATCGATTTTTGGTCAAATTTTTTTTAGAAAAAACACCAGATCTTAACGTTTCATAGATTTCTAAGTCATTAAGCATCAAAGTTAAATTTTTGATTTTTCCGATTTCTTTGGTGATTTTTAAAATTTTAGTCGATTTTTGCAAAAAGATTCCTTTTTAAAATATCGTCAGATTTTGACGTTTTATGGATTTCTAAGTCATTTGACATAATTTTTTTCCGGTTTCCTTTGGTTCCCCTTTTGGTAATTTTTGAAGGTAAAAAATCCGAAAATAAGAGCTGGAATTCGACACAGGTCAGTTTTTGCGGCCAATCTATATCTGGTCAAAATTTATACGGTTCGAATCATGAAAATTTTTTTTTTCACCCTACTCTATGCCTATATCTCGCAAGTGTTCTTGACCCCTATGGGTCGATTCACGATGACGTATTCTCCCTTTTGTGGTGACAGTTCGCGTGTCCTGTTTACAAAATTTTAAGAACGAGAAATGGGGTGCGGTGAAATTTTTCGTGTAGCTGCATGGTGAAGAAATTTTACTCAAAACTCAATTTAAGGATAGCAAAAAACCAAGTTCCATTTTGTGAATTAAATTTAGCGCATTTTTTGGTTTCTCATGTTTATCTCTTTGAAAATGAACAGAAAGTTGAAAATTCGTATAAAAATTTCGAAAAGGAGGTTTGTTTATTAAAATGTTTCAACATGTTTTCAAAACCCTTCTTCAACAAATTTGTTCTGGACCAACCCACTTTGCATTGAATATTCTGAGAAAGTGCGTCTACTTGAAACAAAAAATCCCATCAAATGTCCAAATGTGGAAACTTCTAAAGAATTCGAATGTGCCGAATCGATTGTCCGGAAATTTCTTGTGTTATTTTGACCGGAAGCTGTAAAACAAATGCACATACTTATACGACAACACTATTCAGGGACAGAATAATATAATATAGAAAAATTCTCCGGAAAACATTCCGAAAGAAAAGGCTTCACTATTATAAATTTTTACGATATGATATTTTCGAGAAATAAAAATAACGTCAGTTTAACCACTAATCACACTGACATGAGACTTATAGTACAAAATTCCTCTCAGTTTTTGGCTAGAAGCATCCACTGCGCGGTAGCAATTCGGCAGCATGAAAATTTGACTGGTATCGACATTTTCGTTAACTTTCGAGCAGCGCCAAAAATCGAAATCGAGTGTCCAGTCAGTGGTCAGTGGTTTAACTTTTAAGCTAAAGTCCATTTATTCCAGCTGGATTAACAAACAAAATGATTGATTTTTCATTATTTGATACTTAAAACATCTAATTTTCTTTTTAATTTTATTTATCCCAAAATTGAGCTGAGAACTTTTGCTAAAAACGTGTGAATGAGAATAAAATGACGACTCAAATGTTTGTTTTTCTTCCTCAGCGTGTAGAATTGGAAAATATGGAATCAAAACAGGAATCGCGAAATGTCAAAAACAGTGAGGCCAGGCAGTGCGTGAATCGACCTATTGATCTTTCTTGTTTCTCTGTCATCTCCAGGGTTGCCAACATATTTTTGCAAAATTTAGGTACATGAGAAATAAATATCAGGATACACTAAGGTATTTTTTTACGCGGTTTGATTTTGCTCAGTTTTTCTAACTCGGCTTCTTTTTACGCGGTTTTTTGCCATGGATATGATTTTTCTACACGGCTCTCGCGAATCAACACGTTTTTTGAGCGAAAATATTCCAAGTCCTATACGTTAACGACGGAATTCATACCGCGTAAAAAAAACCTTAGTGTACATGGTTTAACGAAAATTTCGGTCGTAGTGAGGACATTTTTTTTGGTTGTCAACCCACATTTTGACCTCAACCAATGTCTTGAATGCAGATCCGTACCTCCAATTTTCCATCACTTTCCCAAAAATCAGGCTTACTTCCAAAAATCAGGGAAAAGGGGAGGTTTATCAGATTATCAGGTTGGGCCTCCAAAAATCAGGCACATTGGCATCCCTCGTCACCACCCATCGACTCGAAATTTTAGCCGAGCGCTCACATGGTCGATTATTTCGGCTATTTTTTTTTTTAAATCATGTAATTCATTTTTTAGTGTAGATTCACAACCTCTAGTTCAAAAACAACTTCGTTGAATGGTTTGTTCTGGTTTTGAAGAAATAAGAGTTTCGGTTGTAATTTTTTGAATACCTTTCTCTGTTTGTTTAACTGCCATATCTATAAGTTCTATTGGAGTTGTAACAGTATTTCCATAATGACGGACAAGACTTGTAGACCATTATTCCCCACCACAAAAAATTCTTTGAATTCTGAGATTACCATTTTTTTAAACCGACTTTAAGTTTTTAGTTTGCATTTTTTCAACACGCGCCAGCACTAAATTTTACTTCAGAAGTCCGGACTTCCGACTTCCGACAAAGAAAAGTGAAGTACAAGATTATCGGAACTCTGTGTTTGTTGCCAGTTCACCAGTGACGTTTCTAAAAAAAAATATTAAAATTCACAAAATTTCTTCGAAATCAGTATAATCAATTTTCAAAATTTCAAAAAAAAAAAATCATGAAAATAGTATCCATTAATAAACTTTTATCCCTTAAATATGCACAAGTTGCAATGTATGGACGACTTGGAGGCCTTATTATTACCAGGCTTAGAAAAAAAAATCAACAAATTCTGAGATGGCGCTTTTAAGGAAATTGAGTTTTACTTATTAAATTGCATTTTTCTCAGTTAAGGATTGAATAAAAAAAACAGTATTTTTTTTTCTAAAAATTCAATCATTTTTCCAAAACTTTTTCATTAATCACATTTGTGAAGGAATTGTAATTTTCGAGATAAAATTTTTTATGAAATTTTTGCCTGAAAAGTTTGGGCCTAAGTATGCCAAGTTGCTTAACAAAGGTAAGATCTGTATGCCCACAAAGTTTCATTGGATTCTGAGAGGGTCATGCCAACTTCGTGTCGATTTGGCATGCAATCCGTCTCCAGATTTTTTTTTTGTATTTTGTACCTTTAAACTTGTAGGTTTTTCAACTTTTTCAACTTTTTGCATGATTGTCTTTACAATCATTTTGATGTTCATTCATCTATGTCATTTTTTCAATTTTTATATTTTTTTTTTTGTGACTCGAGGCAGTGTTTTTATTATTAAAATTTTTGCAATCAGAAAGTCAAACAGCAGAAAAGTCAGAAAATCAAAAAATAAGAATGTCAAAAGACAGAAAATCAGAAAGGAAAAAAACAGTCGACAGACATAAATTCACATATTCAGAAAGTCTGAAAGTCAGAAAGTCCCGCAGTCAGGAGGAAAATAGGAAGTTCAAAACTTAGAAAGCCAGAAAGGCAGAATGACAGCCAATATTAAAGTCAAAAACTGGGAGATTCAGAAAGTCCTAATGTTTGAAAGTCAGGAAGGCTGAAAATCTGAATATTTCAAAGTTAGAAGGAAAGAAAGTCAGGAAGTCAGAAATTCTGTGAGTCAGAAAGTTGGAAATTCTGTAAGTCAGAAAGTCAAAAAGTTTGAAAGTAAGAAAGTTAGAAAGTCAGACATTCAGAAAGTTTGAAAATTAGGAAGTCATTATTTAGAAATTCAGATAGTCAGAAAAGTCGGAAGTCAGAAAGTCCTAAAATTTGAAAATCAGAAAGTTTGAAAGTCAGTAAGTCAGGAAGTTACAAAGTCAGAAAGTTAGAAAACTAGAAAGTCAGAATGTTTAACAGTCAGAGAGTTAGAAAGTCAAATAATCATAAAGCCAGAATGGCTGAAATTAAGAAAATTGGGAAGTTAGAATGAAAAATTTAGAAAGTCAGCAATTCTGTAAGTCAGTACGTTAGAAAGTAAGAAATTTAAAAAGTTAGGAATCCATAAAATCATAAAGCCAAAAATTCGGAAAGTCAGAAAGTCCTAAAGTTTGAAAGTTAGAAAGTGAGAAAGTGGGAAATTCCGAAAGCTCTAAAGTATGAAAATCAGAATGTCAGAAAGTTAGGAAGTCAGAAAGTCAGAATGTTTAAAAGTCAGAAAGTTAGAAAGGCAAAAAATCATAAAGTCAAAAAGTTAGAAAAGCTGAAAATCAGAAAGTTGGAAAGTTAGAAGAAAAGATAGTTAGAAAGCAGGAATTTAGAAAGTCAGCAATTCTGTAAGTCAAAAAGATAGAAAGTGGGAAATTCAGAATGTCAGGAATTCTGAAAATCATTATGCCAAAAATTCGGAAAGTCTTGAAGTTTGAAAGTCGGAAAGTAAGGAAGTTAAAAAGACAGAAAATCAGAAAATTGGAAAGCCAGAAGTCCATAAAGTGAGGAATTCTGTAAGTCAGAAAGTTAGAAAGTCAGAAATTTAGAATGTCAAGAATCCAGAAAATTTTAAAGCAAAAAATTCGGAAAGTCAGAAAGTCGTAAAGTTTGAAAGTTAGAAAGTGAAAAAGTTAGAAAGTGAGGAAGTTGAAGAGTCAAAAAGTCGAAAAGTCAGAAAGTTAGAAAGTCGAACATTTAGAAAATAAAAAAAAAATTGAAAGTTAGAAAGCATTAACTCAGCAAGTCAGAAAGCAGGAATTCAGAAAGTCATATATTCTGTTAGTCAGAAAGTCAGAAAATCAGAAAGTCAAAAATTCGGAATGTCAGAAGTTCTAAAGTTTGATAGTCAGAAAGTTTGATAGTCAAAAAGTTAAAAAGTCAAAAATCAGACAGTGAAAATGTCAGAGAGGCAGAAAATCAAAAATTCGGAAAGTCAGAAGAGAAAGAAAGTCAAAAAAGCAGAAATTTCGAAAGTCAGAAATTCTGTAAGTCAGAAAGTATGAAAGTTACAAAGTGAGAAAGTTAGAAAGTTAGAAAGCCAAACAGTCAGAAAGCCAGAAAATCATAAAGTTAAATATCAGAAAAATCAGAAAATTGGAAAGTCAGAAGAAAAGATAGTCCATAAGCAGGAATTCAGAAAGTCAGAAATTCTGTAAGTCAGAAAGTCAGTAAGTGAGAAAAGGAGAAAGTCAGAGAGAGAGAGAGAGAAAGTCAAACAGTTAGTAAATCAGAATATCCTTAACTCAGTAAACCAGAAAGTGAGAAAGTCCAAAGCTCAGAAAGCCGGAAAGACAGAATGTCAAAAAATCAAAAAGTCAAAACTTTGAAAAGTCAAAAGGTCCTAGTCCTAGTACTAGTCAGAAAGTTTGTAAGTCAACAACTAAGAAAGTCAGAAAGTTAGGTAGTAAAAAAAATCAGAGAGTTAAAAGGTAAGAAAGGCAGAAAATCAGACAATTGGAATGTCAGAAGGAAAGAAAGGCAGGAAGTCAGAAGTTCTGTGATTCAGAAAGCTAGAAATTCTGTAAGTCAGAAAGACTAAAAGTCAGAAAGTGAGAAAGTTAGAAAGTCAGAGAATCAGACATTCAGAAAGTTTGAAAATTAGAAAGTCATAATTCCGAAATTCAGATGGTCAGAAAATTTAAAAGTCAGTAAGTCAGAAAGTCAAAAAATCATAAAATGATGAAGCGAGTCAGATAGGTTATTTAAGTTTTTTTTTGCGAGTATTGTCATTTTTTTTGTCATTACAGTTTCAGACTTTTTTTTGAGTTTTTGGTATTTTCGCCATTGTTTAAGTTTTCTTAGTAATAGTCCATTTTAGTCCACCCTAATGAAAACTGAGATTAAAGATTCATTTGAATAAATGTATTGAGTTGTGAATAAGTTAAGAGACCAAATTTAGGAAAAAATATGCTTATAAAACCTTAAAAGAAACTCGATTTTCGGTCAGAATAAGTTTTTCTTTTTCGAAAGACTTCCTAAGATATTCATCAAATTACCTCTTATGATTAAAAACATAAAAATACATCATCAGAACGCAGGAATCAACCCCAACTTTTCCAATACATAAAATCAATACCGCCAAACGTTACCCACTCGACAAATCACGTCGCTGAAAGAGCACCGGATATCCGTTACCCATAATTAAAAGTGACAACCATTGCCCAACCAATTAAGTGCTGCGCATCGTAACGTGCAATCGTCTAGCTCCTGGTTTCTTTTGGCCCGAAAATGTTGCCGGGACCAATCCTGTGTAGATATAGGTAGGTAATCGAAACCCCAACATCAACAGCCCAACGACAACAAACGTTGAACATTGAGCCGCGCGGATTGAAATTTGCTTCCCCACCATTCACCAATTCCACACAAATTGGCAGGCGACAGGTGACAATCGATTGACAGACACAGTTCGGGAAGGCGAGTTTTGCGCCTGAAGGTATACTTTCACCTCCATCGTCAATTTAGGAGAGACTTCGCTTCTTTATTGGCTATGACGACAACGCTAGAAGGCAAACTGGGGTGGCTCATCTCGCGGGGGTGTTGTTGTCTTTAAAGACATTTTCGAGCAATATTGTGTGTTTGATAACCACTCGAAGGGCAGGGTGAGTGTGGATGAGTAAATAGAAACCAAAGTCCATTCGATTCACATTCGATGTTGGCGGGTTTGACGACGAAACGTGTGATTGTCTACATTTGGGCGTTGAACTTTTTTTGTTTTGCTCCCTCGTTTCAAAGTGTTGTTTAGTAGCACTCAATCGTTCGCTAATTGGTGTTTCGGGGTGCTACGGACGTTTTGTCGTGATGTGATCCGGAGCATGTTTGTCATCGTGTGATTGATTGATTGGTTTGGTTTGGTTGTGTTTTTGGCTGAGTTTGTTTTTTTTTTGTAGCAGGTAGTAGAGTTTTCGAGCGTGGAACAAATATTGATGGGAAACAATAGTAGAAGGACAAAAACAGAAACAGTCTATTTTAGGGCGCGTTAAGCAGAAGCCAAGGCTAGCAGCGCTAGGTGAGTGTTTGTTGAAAAAAAAATCTCTTCTTAAAGTCCGGAACAACAAGAAAGGGTCGATAGTAGTAGCAGTAGAACAGATATTGAGAAAATGATCACTTTCAAAGAAAGTGCTGCCATCTTGTTTATTCTGGAGTTGGTTTTTTGACAGCTTTTTCAAATTATTTAAAAAAAACTCCTTCGAATCGAAAGGACTCTCTTTCTCTTTTCATCTTTTGCTGAGGATTTTTATAATTGGCACAAGAACCGTTTTTCTCGGGAGACTACGCGACATTCTGAAGAGTGATACTGAGCACTGAAGGATAGCAGAAGGTGCTGGAAAGGATTAAGAAAAACTTGCGTGTTCGAGCGTTTCCTTAGGCGTTCACATTCTATTTACATATGCAATTGGAACGAAAACGAACATCTATCAGCTGCATTCGGGAATGTGAGTAACTTTCTTTGAGCTTTTTTCTGAAGGCTGCACTTTCTTTGAGTTTCACTGCAGAAAACTGGAGAAAATTGTGACGGTAGTTTGGTGCTTGTATAGATATATTTGGCTTTGTAATTTGTGTTCTTTCTTCATTGAACAGTGTTGAGTTGGAAAGTTTTGCATTTTCGTCTGTTCATAGTTTTTTTTAAAGGTGAACGTTTTGATCTGTGGTGTTTTTTGACATCGAAACACATCGAAAGATTGGACATGTATCAATATATATGGTCTTGTATTTTTGTATTTTGTGGTTTACTTGCTCTTGCAAACAACAATACATAACACAGAAAGAGATAGCGAATGAGTATTTGAAAGAGAAAGAGAGAATGGAGGAAAAAAGTTTGACAAAAAACACATTGCCATGTATAAATATGTAAGGTTTAATTACGAGTAACAAGTTTCACGATTTTTTTTTTGTATTAATATTAATGAACAAATATTGGAAGGGGGAGACATAATAGAAGATTAAAGTTCAACTATTTTAAAAATCGCTAAAAGAACACCAGAGGCAGCACGGTTTGGTTTTTACTATTCTATTTTTAGTGGTTTTTCATTTTTATTTTCACTAAAAAGAACCATTCAACATTTAGGTCATTTACTTATATCAATATTTTAAAGTACACGACTACGGCAGAACAAATTTTAGTTGATTGATACTTTTGTATGTAAATATTAACCTATTTATGAACATTGTTTGATTTTCTGCTGTTTTTTTTTGTTTTGGTTTAAATTTGATTTTATTTGAAAGTGATACATTACACAATATCTTGCTACTTACTTCTATTACCGCTTGACGGGTCTCCATCTACAAGAAGGTGAGGGGGATTGATTTGAGTTCGCGTCAGTGATTCAAGAATGTGATAGAAATGAACTAGTGAGTCGCCTAATGAGTAAAACTTCGATAATGGAACTGTCATGATGATAATATGTAAAAGGTTTTCAATCGATTTATTTTTCATTAGATTCTCCGTTTTAAAGAGCTTCTTCTATGATGAACAGGATCTAATTGGAGATTATTCCAAAAATTAAATTCAGATTCAGAATTCAGTTTCAGAATTCAGATTCAGAATTCAGATTCAGAATTCAGATTCAGAATTCAGATTCAGAATTCAGATTCAGAATTCAGATTCAGCATTCAGATTCAGAATTCAGATTCAGAATTCAGATTCAGAATTCAGATTCAGAATTCAGATTCAGAACTCAGATTCAGAATTCAGATTCAGAATTCAGATTCAGAATTCAGATTCAGAATTCAGATTCAGAATTCAGATTCAGAATTCAGATTCAGAATTCAGATTCAGAATTCAGATTCAGAATTCAGATTCAGAATTCAGATTCAGAACTCAGATTCAGAACTCAGATTCAGAACTCAGATTCAGAATTCAGATTTTTCAATCGATTTATTTTTTCTCAGATTTTCCTTTTTAAGAGCTCCTCCTATGAGGGACTAGATCTAGTTGGAGATCATTCCAAAAATTAATTATTTAGGGTTTAAATTTTAAAACTTCAAAGGTGTTCACAGTTGGTATTTGAAATCTTGAATATCAGGGACAGATTTGAAAAAAAATCAGATAATTTCGCTTTCAGAATTCAGATTCAAAATTCGGATTCAGAATTCGGATTCAGAATTCAGACTCAGAATTCAGATTCAGAATTCAGATTCAGAATTCAGATTCAGAATTCAGATTCAGAATTCAGATTCAGAATTCAGATTCAGAATTCAGATTCAGAATTCAGATTCAGAATTCAGATTCAAAATTCAGATTCAGAATTCAGATTCAGAATTCAGATTCAGAATTCATAATTCAGATTTAGAATTCAGATTCAGATTTAGAATTCAGATTCAGAATTCAGATTCAGAATTCAGAATTCAGATTTAGCATTCAGATTCAGAATTCAGATTCAGAATTCAGATTCAGAATTCAGATTCAGAATTCAGATTCAGAATTCAGATTCAGAATTCAGATTCAGAATTCAGATTCAGAATTCAGATTCAGAATTCAGAATTCAGATTCAGAATTCAGATTCAGAATTCAGATTTCAAATTCGGTATTCAGAATTCAGATTCAGAATTCAGATTCAGAATTCAGAATTCAGATTCAGAATTGAGATTCGGAATTCAGTTTCGGAATTCAGATTCAGAATTCAGATTCAGAATTCAGATTCAGAATTCAGATTCAGAATTCAGATTCAGAATTCAGATTCAGAATTCAGATTCAGAATTCAGATTCAGAATTCAGATTCAGAATTCAGATTCAGAATTCAGATTCAGAATTCAGATTCAGAATTCAGATTCAGAATTCAGATTCAGAATTCAGATTCAGAATTCAGATTCAGAATTCAGATTCAGAATTCAGATTCAGAATTCAGATTCAGAATTCAGATTCAGAATTCAGATTCAGAATTCAGATTCAGAATTCAGATTCAGAATTCAGATTCAGAATTCAGATTCAGAATTCAGATTCAGAATTCAGATTCAGAATTCAGATTCAGAATTCAGATTCAGAATTCAGATTCAGAATTCAGATTCAGAATTCAGATTCAGAATTCAGATTCAGAATTCAGATTCAGAATTCAGATTCAGAATTCAGATTCAGAATTCAGATTCAGAATTCAGATTCAGAATTCAGATTCAGAATTCAGATTCAGAATTCAGATTCAGAATTCAGATTCAGAATTCAGATTCAGATTCAGATTCAGAATTCAGATTCAGAATTCAGATTCAGATTCAGATTCAGAATTCAGATTCAGAATTCAGATTCAGAATTCAGATTCAGAATTCAGATTCAGAATTCAGATTCAGAATTCAGATTCAGAATTCAGATTCAGAATTCAGATTCAGAATTCAGATTCAGAATTCAGATTCAGAATTCAGATTCAGAATTCAGATTCAGAACTCAGATTCAGAACTCAGATTCAGAACTCAGATTCAGAACTCAGATTCAGAATTCTGTTTTTTTTCTCATTTTTTTTTTGGTGTTTTTTGTTTTGAGTTTTTTTTTTCTCTTTCATCAATTCAGATTTAGACATCAGATTCAGTAATACGATTTTAAATTCAGATTCAGAATCTGATTAAGAAGTTAGACTCTTAATTAAGAGATTAGAATGAAAATTTATTAGATAATTTTCTTGTTATTTTCGAAATCATCGTTTGAAAACCTTTTTGCGACTAGACATTGTGATAGATTTGTCAACTCATGGAAAGTAAATTTGTTATAATAAATGAAAATCACAATACGAGAAATGAAAAAAAAACTAAAACGCTAGTAAGTCTCATGAAACGATTTTATTGATACACAGAGAGAGTATTGTTTTATTCTAGAAATATCTCGCAAAAGTGCTCTTAAAATGTGATTTAAGGTCATGAGTGTATTGTCACTGAATTTTCTGATCATGGGAAGGTGTTACCATTATTATTATTATCGTCACACTATCAACAACATTTAGCAATTACGTATTTGCTTCAGGCGCGAGCCTTCGACCAGAAGGTTTGTAAAAAAGCTGGACAATTTTTCAAAAATTATCCAAGGATTTCTTTGAACTTTTGTTTTACTTCCAGCACGCCATCCGACGCATCCAGCCAAAATACTTACTCGTGAAGTCGTCCAGATCTTCCTGTTCCGCCTCGGCGGCCAGCTCTTCGGGCGTTTTCTTTTTCCGCATCAGCGGGTTGGGTTCTTCCTGGGGTGGTGCTGCTTCGACCACTTCCTCCTTTTTCTTTATGTTATACTGTTGAGAGGGGGGAAAGGAAAAGAAAAGGAAAGAAATAAAAGAACACTAATTAATACGAGCTGATATAACTGGGTGACAATCCCCTGTTTTGCGCCCTGTAGGCCTCCCACCCTAATGCATGGGAGGCCATTTTGATGCGGATCATCACACCCGGAGAGACACGCGGCGAGAGAAAGTTTTAATTATCAAACTTTTGCTAGTTCACGGGTAGCAAATCAAAAATAATAGCCCCCGGAATCTCCCTTTCCTTCTATACCAATTTCGGAGGGTAGGGTAAGGTTATTGAAATACACGAAAGGCTGTTGATGAGACCAACTCTCGCAAGATCCGGCGGGGAAGCTGATGACAGTTACCGGAAGTTCGGTGCGATTCTCGATTATTTTGGAAACGCCCAAGGGCAGACGAACAACAAAACGACAACTTTTCGGGATCCGCTTTATCGATAAAATGATTGCAGCTTTCCGGGATTATCGGAAACATCAAGCAACGACGGCGGTCCCTTAACAAAATTCACCGGAAGCTGTTTGTGGTGGGTTGCCGGTTAAGTTTTTCGGGAGCCCCCAAAGTTGTTGATGAATAGTTTTGGGCTTAGAGTGGGCCCCGTAGTTGATTGGATCACATTTGAGATTGGATTAGCAGAAGGGATAAATCTTTTGTTTTCGTTTGGCTTCTAGGGAACTATCACTTGAAACTTTACTGAGATGCCAGGTCTTTCAAAATGACGTACTAATTGGTTATAGAAAAGTTAGAAAAGTTGCAATCTTTCCATTATTAACAAGAAACTTATCCTTCTTTTTAGGTCGAACTGTACATGCACGGCAAAACATATTCCGTATCGTTTGGCGTATTTCAAGTAAGGAATAAAGCTATGAAGTGGTACGTCACAAACAATGTCCAAGTGATGTCCTAGAACCTGTTAAAGAAGTTTGTAAGCGTTGCTAGTCTCTCGAAAGAGGTATCAGCGATTTTGTGTGTAAATTGTAGTTTATCGTATGCAGTGGGATTTCTGGGGGTTGAACTATTCCTCTGGAAGGCGAGACCATTAACCAGAAGGCGAAAAGTACGCAGCCATCACTTCCGGTTCCACTACTCACCACCAGAGACCGTAAGCTACCTGAGCGAAGCCAAGAGGCAAAACGGCGAACTACCAAATTAGACGAGGCAAGAAAAGGCGCGAGGCGAGAGCAACGACCGGCTGGAGTTCAAAGCCTGCCGAGCATAACGTCCATCGGCATTTTGGATTCAAACTCTGGCGAAACAACAAAGAACCAAATATAAAGTGTTAAAACACCAGAAGCCGAAATATTTGGACATCAGGACCCCGCTATTTTTGGATAAAATTCCAACCCTGATTCATCGCCGTCAATTCGATTTGAATCCACCGGGACACCCGTCTGTACGCCGCTGTTTGGAGGTTATATCTGCCGCTCCACAACGATAAACCCCTCGGCGGCCTTGGAGATTCAAATCTTCCGACATTTGGATTTCAATCAGCCGTTGACTTGCCGCATCGCATCCATCGCTGGTTTGGGTTGAATTCCCACCGGCGAACTTCGGATCAGGCCAACAACAACTTCGTGCCTGGTTCAGCACCCAAGGTGGGGCCAGGTACGTCACAATCTACCGTGCGACTGTTCGCTTCTGCAACAACTCTGTGCCTGGTTCAGCACCAAGCTTGGATTGTTCAACAATAAATTAATGTGTTAAGCTAGAAGGTGGAGTTGTTTCTTCCTCCGGAAATTCCCTGCATCTTGCATTTTATTCAGTAAGCTTGCCGACCCAAGGGATTGTTAGGGAATCTCTGGGACGCCTGCCGACTGACTAGTGGCTAGTCTTACAAGTTGCATTTAGATATGGCACCCTAATTGGCTGGCGAATAAGAGACCCCATAGTGGTCATATCACTCCTTATTCACAACTCCTATCTCAACCTGATCCGCTATCAACAAGGCACAAATACCTTAAAAACAGACAGTGAACTGTGAAAAGAAACTTTTTCGTTTTTCATGCACGGTTCCCATACGGAAACAAGACAGACTCAAATGTCTTCCATCGTTATGGCCAGTGACAAATGCGCCAAACCCACGACCGATTCCATTCCAATCCAGAGCAGACAACAATAATCAACTGTGGAGCTGCAATGTGTGTTGAAATATTTTAAAAAATGCCACGTTTCGCTGCACTATGGCTTGTTACGAATCTCTTATCCGGGATTTTAAGAAAAACCAAGCGTCCTTAGTTGCGGGAAGAAGTCGGAATTATCCATGACAAACCGAAAATTGGACGAACTCATTAACGACCGTCGCACTTTAAATTCATCTTCTCGCATGTCTGCCCGTTGGCCTAGCCTTAGCACCCCTACAAACGAGGCGACGGCGAATCGAACCACCCACTCAACCCTCCTGTGTGAGTACTAAGAAAGTCACCGTAATCGATAGCCATAGGGATATGTTGCGCCTAGTGAGAAAAAAAGTGGGTCTACCTTGCAAGGTTACAAAATACCGTCACAACTAAGGATATCGAAGAACTCGTCATAGAATATCTCCTGTGCGAATCTGCCGAAGTTCATCAATTGGTACGAGAGGATGTCGACGTAAACATGCTCAAGCCCCTTTATTTCAAGGTTGGGGTGGATCCCAAGCTCAAAGATGCCGCTTTTACCCTAGATCTTTTACCCTTGAGTATCTTGGGTCGAAAAACTCGTCGACACCTGTTATCCCGTTTCCTCCTGTGACCTCGCTCACTCCATCTTTAACTTCCAAGAGTTCTACACCACTGCACTGCCGTTGGAAGCATAATTGTCACATGTTACAAAAAGGCAAAGCGAGAAAAACGCAATCAAAGTTTCACAAAAACACTTTGCTGTTATCACACAGTTTCGCAATTTTTGTTGACTCCAATGCCGTAGATCCTATCATATGAGCCTCGATCAAATTTTTCGAAAGTGAACTGTTTTTTCGATGAAAATCCTTGTGTGACATTTATGCCGTGAAATTCTATGAATAGTCGAAAAATGGACGCATATTTGTCACACCACGAACATTTTCCCAGTAGTTGTTTGGTTTGGTATTTCGTGCGCGGCTCTTGTGTTTTATTCGTGAATGGAAGTTTAAATTGATAAAAATCATGTATGAAATCATGTATGAATTTTTTGAAAGCGTAGATTATCTGGTGACAAACATGAAGTCTTTAACGGGTTCGATCAATAAAACGGCACGGAGGAGAAATTTGCGGCAGCTCACTCACTTAACAGGAAGCAACATTTCTTCAACTTATTGTCAGCTGCCGTGCTGAAAATGTCGCAACCACGAGAATGGCGATACTAGAAGAGGACAATCAATCCGTTTTAAGTGAATACGGTCCTGGGACAAGTTACGGATGAAGTAACTCTGGCGGAATAGTTCAACGTCAAAATCAAAAACTCAAAGCAAAACAAAAAAAAAACGGTCTGCTAAAACCACCGACAATCACATATGGTCATCCTGGACAATTGTGGATTACAGTTACACGGCGCCGGAAGAGTAATAATTTGACTAATGCAGTGAAGCGGGTACGTTTACATGCACTCTTCCAAGCGCCAGCAACGAACCCGAAGCAATTTGCAGAGTTTTTCTTGAACATGCTGGGATGTCGCAAAAACAGTGACCCTCCCCCTCTTTTTATCTCCGTGATCCCCTCCCGACTATCAAGGACACGTATGCCAAGTTTGGTGAAATTCTATTTAGACGTTCCGAAGTTATAACACGTTCATTTCTTGAGTGTGACAAATATGCGTCCAATCGTCTCAGTGTGACAGTTATGCGTCCATTTGTCCTAGTGTGACAAATTGACTTTGAATTTTTCTTGAAATTTCTAGAATAAACTTCATGTTTCGACAAAGAATTTCAATAATACGTATCAAATAATGACGATTGGCATTAAAAAGTGAAAAACGTCGAAATGTCACATGTGACAATTATGCGTCCAACGGCAGTGCAGTAGTTGTACCACACCAATGACTGAAAGTCAATCGTTTTTCGACAACGAGTCCCTCACAGCCTCAGCCTCACGTGTTTGCTACAATTATATCGGATCCTTGAATCAATCATCTTTGTCGTAAAGGGTTTCTACCCAAGGGCGCAACGCTTTAGGCACTTTGGAGACCTCCGAGCCCTTCAACTCAGTCGCGCTGATTCCTGCCAACGTCTTCAGTCGCCCCGGCCCAATTTTCTTCGTTTCGACCAACCGTGGCTCACATCAGCCCTCCGAGTCCTTCGAATCAGCCACGCCGTTTCTAGCCAGCCCCTAGTTCGTCTGTGGTGACGAGGCTCCCCAGATCGCCTCTACAGGCAAGTACCCTTCGAATTCAAGAGCCAATCCCTCGCGTTCTAAAAATTGACATCCCTACAAATGTCCTTGGGTAGCTCTGGTTCTACCATTGACGCCTATCAACATGCAACGCTTGGTAACTCAACAACCATAGGGGCTTCATCACCAGGCGTCCAACAGAGACCTCTATTCCCTTCGACTCAGTCGCGCAGATTTCCGTCAACGTCATCAGTCGTCTCGGCCCTGAGTTCGTCTGTGGCCTAGCTAAGTTCAAGATGGCAGCCCCATCGCGGGATAGCTACCTTAGGCTAGCAAATACCTGCTTACGATTTAATAAACTGTTACGGAATCCGAGAGAAATGACCGACCTTGAAGTTTGACGAAGACTTTAAACATGCAAACACAGACACGAATTGGAACTTCGAACGTTTTAACCCTTGCCTAACAAGGCTAGCTGGCTCAACTTGCTAGAGAAGCTAGGCACCACAAGCTTAAAATTTTTGGACTGAGTGAACACAAGACACAGTCCGGGTAAGTCCTGTTTCACTCTGACATACGAGGAGAACATCCTACTCGAGAACGGGGAGTTGGTTTCCCGTTAAACCCACAGGCTCATGCGTCCTCATAAAATGGGAACCGATTAACGAAAGAATAACTGTAGTCAGATTTAGAACACGGGTTAGAAACCTCGCCTTTACAGGAGAAAGAGCAGTTTTACAGTCAACTGAACAGTGTGATTGAGAAAACTCCGAAGGGTGACATTCAAATCCACTGAGACGACTTCAATGCAAAGATTGGATCCGATAATCAGGACTTTGAGCGCATCATGAGGGAACCATGGTCTTGGACAGAAGAGCGAAAACGAAGAGCTGGTTGTAGATTTTTGTTGCAACAAAAACGTGGTGATTGGTGGGTCGTTATTCCCCCATCGACCAGCACACAAGGTCACTTGGAAGTCCCGAGACGGCCGAACAGAAAACCAAATTGACCAAAATTGCAGCTAAACAGCAATTGACCAGCACCGTAGCTGTAATTAGGGACGCAGAGAACATCGAACAAATTGTTGTTCGCATAGTGCTCAATAATAAGGATTCAATTTTTGTGTACGCTATCTATTTGACACCGAATTGCATTCAAGACAACGCTCGCTCCGACCCCGCATCGTTTGAGTCTTATGTAAGAAATCGGAAGGGTACCCAGGGGGTACCTCAAGTCATCAGCTACAATGATACCACCATTATCGTCTTTCTTTCAGAGCGTGTTAAGCAATAACTCACCAACTTTTCCTGAATCATACTTGAGTAAATAGTTTGCAGAGTCGGAGAATGATTTTTTTTTCGCAAGATGGCTGCACTGGATGAATCGAAAGGACCTGGACCGAATGGCATTCGTCCACCCTTGGTTAAAAAATGTGCTGCTTCTCTTTCCGCACCTATTTCGATCATCTTCAACAAATCGTTGGAGGAGGCTGTTTTCCCGAGACCTGGAAATTAGCTGCGATAACTCCAATTCATAAGGCAGGAAACATAAATATTTAGAGCATAAAATTATCGAGGAATATCGATTCTGAGCTGTTTTCCGAAAGTTTTAGAGAGCCTTGTTCATGATTTGCTGGACCAAACTGTGCAACATACCATCTCTGAAGATCAACATGGGTTCATGAAACGTAGATCCAATCACATGACGTACGTTTTAAAATTAGTTGGCAGGCTAGATAAACGTATACAAGTCAAATCCGTATATGTAGACCCGAGTAAGGCTTTCGATTAGGTATTACGAGTTTGGCTGTAGAAAAAATGCGGCGATTGGGGTTTCCGGACTGGCTCTGCAAATGGATAAATTCGTACTGAATCAAAGCAATCGAAAGATTCCTTTTGATTCAACCACGGTATAAGGAGTAAAAGGAATCATTCAACCAAGTAGGCTCATACCCTCAACAGAGGATAAACTCGTACCTCGTAAGCCGAACTGCTTTCGTATGATTGGGCTCTGTTAACTCAACTACTTTCAAAATAACTTCGGGAGTGCCTCTGGATAGTCATCTGGGACTATTGATATTTCTACTTTCCATCAATGATTTGAATGCTATGCTTGAGTAGGAAAAATTGCTGTACGCCGAAGATTTCAAAATTTTCCGAACAATCTCTTCGTTAGTAAATTGCTAAGCTTGCAAAAAGGACATTGAATGTCTTCTCACTTAGTGTTATCAGAACGGTATGGCTCCCAATAGTGTACCGTTCACTCGTCAACGACTATCCTGAACCGCTCATCGGTACCAAGAACCTTGGTATTCCTTTGGCCATCAAGCTCAGTTTTTCTCAGTATATTTCCACAACAGTAGCCGAAGGTTTTTCGGTTCTTGGCTCATACGACGGAACACGCAGTATTTCAGTGACTTCTAAGTTCTGAAATCGTTGTATTGTGCTCTAGTGCGCAGCTTTCTAGAATTTGGAGATCAAATTTAGGCAATTTATCAGGAGGTACAAACAAAAAAAAAAACCCGAGAAAGCACAACGATGCTTCGTTAGATACGCATTACGTCAGTTACCATGAAACAATGGATTTGTGCTCCCTATTCACGAACAACGGTGTTTACTACCTAATCTACAGACACGCTGGCATTAAGGCGCGTTTTCCTACAACGGCTCTTCATGCACAATATCCGATAACGTGGTCTGTCCCGAATTGCTGTAGACCAAACCGAGGATTGCCCCTGGAATCCTTCGACAATGAATCAACTGAATGACCTTGGCTTACGATATGGTTTTACTCGCTCAAAGACAACAAGACATGCAGAGCAAACTTGACGACCTCACCGAAAGCTCCAAGGCAGCAGGTCTCAAAATCATTGTCGAAAAGACCAAGTCGATGGAATCCATCACAGAAAATCGTTCCAATTTTGTGGTAGCTGGGCAACAAGTTGAGAAAGTGAAGTGCTTCCAGTATTGTAACCAGTAAGTGTACTTACTGCTTGGTGGAAAATGGATCATCAATGATGCGTGTTGGAACGCGTGTCAAGAAAGTGTCTGGAAGAAGGACCACCCTAAAATTCCCGTGCACATAGGTAGCCAACCACTTAGGTCAACTCACCGATATATGGCAAGAGATGGCGCTAGTAGTCGTGCGCATCGGAAACGCACTAGCAACGCATCAACGAATACAATAGGGCATGGTGGGAAGAACGGAAAGACAACTACAAAGCCACTAGCCTGCGTATGGGATCAAAGATCTTGCCATGAAACGGCCTCACTTTGAATGGATATCTTGAGCCGACCACAGCCTTGCTTAAGTTCAACATATAAAGCAACCGAACTACCAGGTAATAGCCATTTTGAACCCCATACCAGGCAACATCTTAAAATGTGTTATCAACTCGGTTACATTGTTTTTGATTTTTATTGAAATGAATTCATGGATTGGAGTTAGGAGTAAACAATGAAGCTTAAAAAGTAAACGGCGAATCCAAATTAAAAACACGTGGAAGTAAGGCGAATCCGAAAACGCACATGGTCTGAAGCGTTGCGTATAAGCTGAACGCAACAACCACCCAAGCACGCATTCAGAGGAAAACGCAACGACGAAGGGAAGACGCGGAGGTTTCTTGGTGAGGTAATACAGTCCACCAACTCCCTTGATTCCCGGCAACGATCGAAGGCAGACGTGCCCAGCAAGCGCTCCACAAAGTGTGTGGACGATCATACAAAACGGTCCGAACAAATACTAGCAATCAGCAAGCAGACGGAAAACGAAACACAACGTGTGGTGAGTTGCCCTCGATCTGTGCATACCATTACCGAAAGCCGTGTGCGCAAATCCATCCAGCGCATTTGTTGGTTGGATCGACAACCTATGGGGTGCCCGCCCGCCGCCAGCGTGACCGAGCCGAGATCAGATTAGTGTGTGTGGCTTTGATCAGCCGAGGTACGCGCTTAGCCAGTAGCGCGTGCTTGGTTTGCACGTCTAATCTAACCGGAGAAAGGCAGCATCATCCAGCCGTGAGTGCGTTGGACCTCACTACCATCTCCATCCCATCGCCGAAAACCGAGGTGCACGCTTAGCCCAAAGCGCGTGATTGGTCTGACCTCCCCGAGTGCGATGACTGTCTTGAAGGTCCAGCCAGAAGGTTCCATCCCTATACCCATGTGCTCTCTTCCTAGTTAACAGAATTCGTCGAATACATCGATTTTACCAAAGGTATTTATTTTCAAATAGGAATCCACTCATCCGAAAACTCCCCCAGCCTAACAGACGCCCTGAGACCCAGGAACAAAAGAGGCCTTGTGCGTCCAAACCCAAATATCCCCGTGGCTTAGACCAGGGACTAAGTGTTGCTGGGCAGCCCCTCCTGGGTTAACCCGTTCCTGAGGAAAAAGCAAAGCAAGTTTCAAATTGCAAACATTTGACCCATCATGTCCCTACAGGACCCTGAATTCCTTGTTAGGAAAACCTAACCTGCGGTGCTTATGCCGAGGAACACCTACAACGTCGATAGACTCACCCAAGGTGGGACCAGGTACGCCAGTTGTCGGTCTGCTCAGATAGCTAGTGCTAGTCAGGGGAGTAAGCCACTTAGTCCGGAGCCGACCAAGGTAAGTGCTATCCCGCAGCAGCCTTCACAACGCGTAAAAACTGCAGACAGACGACCCCTACGACGTCGAAAGACTCGTCTTCGTGCCTGATTCAGTACCCTAAGTGGGACCAGGTACGCCGGTTGCCATGTTCCTACGATAGCCGGCGTTCAGTAAACCGCCTGATCCGGAACCGATACCCGTTATTGCTGTCCCACCGGGGCAAGGCCTTCGGTGTTCTGGAGGCCAGGTCCGAGCGCCATCGTTCTAAATTAGAGTACAACCCACGAGTCATCTGGACCTGACCCTCACCTCGTGGACCAAACGTTCCATCTCCGGACCAAGCCTGGTTCACGCCGTCTATGCCACTGGTCAACCCGCATTACTACGCAAACCCTGAGGTAGGACAACCAACAACTTTTGGGGGGAAGAAAAGTGTTTCACAAGTCGTGTTCGGGAAACAATAAAGTGGGAATTTGACTGAGTGCATTAAGGGATTTCCTTGACTCCGAATTTCGAGTGTTGCCGACCCCGAGGCTAGAAAAGGGGGGGGTGCTTGCTCGACTGAGCAGTTTGGGAGAAACGGTGGTTACAGTATCTTGGTAACCAGATAACGCCTGATGGTGGTACCAAGAAAGACATCGAAACCCGGATCAGAAAGGCCCGATTTGCGTTTGCGAGTCTCCGAGACATCTGGCGGTCACGCCAGATTCCCCTACGAACGAAATGACGTGAAAACTGCAAGTTTTTGTGAATCGCTGCCTTCGGAGTATCATCCGCGCTTGGTGGCCTGGCAACTGAATCTTAAACGTGGAACTACATCGCCGGTGTCAGCAAAAGGCGCTAGAAATCGGGATTCGGGAACGTAAGTGGAGATGGGTACTGCACACACTGCAAAGAGATGAAAACGAGATTTGCTGAGAGGCGCTTTACTGGAATCCAGATAGACATCGAAGAAGAGGCAGGCCCTGAAGTTCGTGCCGGCGTAGAGCTAGAGCCGCCGAAAGCCGAACTGTCGACGAGAATCTTGATTAGGACCAGGGAAAGACGCTGGCTCTGGATCTTCAACAGTGGAGGTTTTTTTTACCACGGGCCTATCATAGGGAATCAAATCAACGCGGGATCTTTAAGTTAGTGAGTTCCCAAATTCAAAGCTGAAGAATGACTGACAACAAGGCGTTTTAACAAACTTTTACGGGAAATTGATCAATAGGTTTAGCCTTCCGGAACAAGAGCCCTCGAAAATGTTTGATGCTCTTTTGGCGATTTCACGAATGTAAGGCGCTCTTTAAGACATAAGATGTAAGGCGGTTAAGATTCTCTCAACACGCGAAAGTTTTGTCCTGATGAGGAGTTTTGAGCCCGTTACTAGCGAGTATCGTTAAGAAACTTGCGGTTAGTAAGGCCTCAGGTCCGGATGGAATTCCAAACTAAGAGGTAAAAAGGGCTTATTTCTTTTAACCGAAAACGCGAAATTCCTTATGGTATCTAACATTTGCCTGCTGGTTTCTCTTGGTAAGCTGAGTAGATAATCTTCAACCGATTGACGATCTACACAGATGGTGAAAACAGAATCATCTTTAAAAGGATCGTAAAACATCATAAACCTTGGTTATGAACACCAAATGCTCACGGTTGCATAGCTTTCCGGCGCGTAAAACCCCCAATGTCCAATTTTACGATTTTCGCTCCCGAATTTGGCCGGTTATTAGCTTTCTTTCCGGGAAAATTCCCCGACACGACCAGCAATGGTCAATAACCACCCCCAACGAATGTATGGACGTACATATGAAGGAGTTTGACCAAGGCCGCACAAGTAAGTTAAATTTAAGACCCCCATCGGACCGACATAAAAACCTTAAAAACTACCTTTTTCCCTCCCACATTTCTTTGTTGCTTTGTTTTGACCCATTTCTCGGACGCTGCTGCAATCCCGGAACATCTCTGTGGGCCGTATTACGGTTGATTGGAAATGAAATGAGATTAAATTTCGGTGCCGTGCAGTTTTCTGGAGAAAAACTGCCGAAACCTCTGTTTGCGTTTGAGTCTCTGTGTCGGGTTTTATTTTATTGTCTGATTTTTTTCTGCTCTCCCGCCTGAGCAGGGGTTAAGCTTCGATCAACCGGCTAAATGAAATTTTCTTTTTTCGCCGTCAGACCCGTTTTATGTTTGCATCCGCCCTCAAAGGGAGGTGCGATTTTTTGCCTCAGTCAGTGCGCGCTCCGATGGACACATTCTAGTACGACAACGACGACGGAGGCTTCAAAGCGATTTTCCCGGAAATCCTTTGATGCTACACGGCTGGCATTCTTCGGGTCTGGATATGGTTTTTCCCGGATTGCGGTTGGCGGGAGTTCAGAAAAAAAAGATAAAAAAGGGGCGCATCCACCGAAATTGGGTCGGAAAAGGTTGGATCGGGTCGGTTTAGCGTTAAATTTCGGCGGCCGGCTGTAGGCAGAAATGGAGCAGCTGTAAAAAAAACCTCAAAGATAAAATGAACAAAAACAAAAGGTTCCGAGGTAGACAACAACTGCAATCATAAAAAAATATCGGTCGAATGCAATAGAAGGGCACAATTTTGCGCATTTCGGTTCGTTAGGTTTCGGCTGTTGTTGGCGGACGGGCGCGTGGCTGCCAAGCGGAGGCGCGAAATCACAAACCGGAAAAACGGACAGCTGGTGCCCGTTGAAAGAAGCCGAACAAAACTTCAAGCAAGTGTGGCACTAATTGCTTGCGCAATCTGATTTTTAAATTCAAGCGGCGCCATTAAACTATCAGTTTACGTTTCGGGGTCATCTCAGCAAGAACTTATCGATAAAAAAAATTTACTGAGAAGTTGAATAAAATTATGCGTAATGAGCTTAATTCAGATTATTCGATCAGATATGGCGACCGTTAGAAAAAATATAGAAAATATAACAACAAGCGTCTTAAGAAGTTGATTAGTTCTCATCAAGGCTATAAGTTTGAAAATTGAATTTTGATCTAAGTATGGCAACGGTTATAAAAATACATGCTTACATCTATGTTTGTATAAACGTAACAAAAAAGATACTGGATAACATATACGTATAAAAAAATTTCAACATATCAATAAAAATCACATTCTGAAAGCACTGAATTCCATAAAATTCAACAGTATCGTCCAGACAGGTAGTAAATGTTTTTCAAAATTAAACTTCTGCCTTCCAACTTTCCGAGGGACGGTGCCGTCCATTTTGAAAATTAAATTTCAACTCCCCACATCGCCAGGTGACTGCAAAGGCCGGGCGAAGCCCACCGAAAAAGTGTCTCGAGCCCACACTTTTGGGGTCAGTAATCGCATGTAAACCCGCTGGTAATCCAGTTAACAGGTCAGCCGGGTAAAAATGTGAAGCGGGAACCGAACCGTAAACTGGCCGGGTTGATTGACTGGATTGAATTTGCTGCTGCGGAGGATGGGTTCGAGGTGAGTTTGAGCCAGATTAATTATACGCGTAATTTTGCGAACTTTATTACACATCCCATCATCGCCATTGGGAAGGCTTTAAAATATGACGACGCACAGCGCTAGTTGGAAGGGCGGCAACGGAGAAATGCAATAAAAATAAAGCGAAGCATTTTCGAAGCGTACGCCAATCGAGAACGGAAAAATGGCGTTGGCAGCCACCAATTGGAAAACAATAAATATGTGGCCAGCGGAGCGCAAAATCGTGATCGTTAGTGTAATTGGATTTATGGATTTCTTCGAATCGCTATTTCGAAGTTGTGTTTTTCCGCACCGCCGATTGCAACAATCAATAATGCTGTTGTTGTTTCGGTTTCAATTTCTATGATATGTAAGATGTAAGGGAAGAAATTTCGACAATTCTTATACTTTCCAGAATATTATCATGGGGAATCACATGAAGTTCTCAATTCTCAACGGACGAAGTCCTGTTGTTGTAGAATTGTAACGTTTTAGAAGCTTCCATGATAAAACCCCGATTTAATACACTTGTCAGTGAGTTGTAGCCTTTCTTACAGTTTGTAATTATATGCGGGTACATATTATACAAAATCATAAACAAATGATAGTTTTCTAAATTGTGAATCATCAAATTATGATTTAAGAACTTCAAACGCAGTAAATCCAAGATTATTTGAAAATAAAAAATTCAAAATTGTATATTAGATAAAAGTATTTTCAAATTATCAAAATATTCATATGAATAACTTTATTTGCAACCAATGGATGATTTTCATATTACTGGATCCTGGAATATTCTGGAGCTTATTCTGCGACTCAAGTGACGTGACTCACGAAAAATGCTTTAGAAAAGAAATTTGTGTATCGATGGTCTCGGAAGACCAATCTGAATCTCATCCGGATGAAAATTTCGAGGCTAGAGATGTTATTCAAGTCAGCAAAACGATATGAAATTCCGTAAGTCATAAGCCCTCCTGTATAATCCCGTCAGTATGAAATTTTCTAAAATACGTTTAATCTCAATGTACTTTTTTTTGGAGTCACAGCGTATGGTGACTTAAAAATAAAAATTAAGCATACAATTGAAATAAAAAGTTGCTCATCTATATGTTTCAAACGATTTAAAGTTTTTCTAGATTGACATCTGAAGTGAAGAAAACGAGTATATTGAAAATATAATTGGGTGAAATTATTATCGAAGTATCGGAGTAAAATATGATTCAAAAGGGTTCAATAATCGGTCGAATCAACAATTTAATTTTTAAATTTTTTTTTTGTTTTATTAAGGAACTTTTTTGACATCCTGTCCGCTTTTAAAATTTTGATAATCAGAAGAATTTTGAAAATTTTTGTCAATAATTTCAATTTTGTCGTTTTGACATTTTCGTGAATTTAATTAAGTTTCCATTTTTTATTAATTTTTGGCAATTAGTTATTATTGACAATTTTGTCATTTTTTTATTAAATTTCTAACACTTTTGTGAATAACATGATCTTTAGTTAAAGTTGGTAGATTTGAAAAAAAGTATAAAAATAATAAAAATTAACTAAATTGAATCTGACGAAAATTTGAGAAATTGAAAAAATTGACAAATACGATAAAAAATTACATAATTAACATAAATGATAAAATAAACAAAACTAACATCCATGAAAAAACTGACTTAATCGTCAAAAATGACGATATTGAAAAAATTGACCAAATTTTCAAAAAAATAAACAACATTGAAAAAAAAAATTAAAAAAAATGGACAAAATGCAAAAATATTGTTGTGAATAACAAACTCGGCAAAATTTAAATAAATTTATAAAAGTGACAAAACTGTCAAAATTGAACACTTTGATAAAATTAACTAATTTGCAAAACCAACAAAATTGACAAAATTCCCAAAAGTCATAAAACTGACAAAAGAATCATAATTGACATAAAAGACAACAGTGAAATTTGTCATTTTTGTGATTATTGTCTTTTTAATCATTTTTTATTATTTTTTCATTTTTGTAATTTTTGTTACTTTTATGATTTTTATGATTTTTGTCATTTTTTTAAATTTGTTGTCATCTTTGTCATTTTTATCATTTTGTCATTTTTGTCATGTTTTTCATTATTGTCATTTTTGGTATTTTTTGTCATTTTTGTCATTTTTGTAATTCAGTTCAAAGTTCATTTTTGTCATTTTTGTCGTTTTTGTTATTTTTGTCATTTTCTCATTTTTGTGATTGCTATCATTTTTTAATTTTTGTTATTTCGTTATTTTTGTTATTTTTGTCAATTCTGTATTTCTTTTTCAATTTTTTGACATTTTTATCAATTTTGTCGATTTTGATATTTTTTTAAATTTTTGTCATTTTTGCCATTTTTAGCATTTTTGTCCTTTTAGCATTTTTATCAATTTTGTCATTTTTGTCACTTTTGCCATTTTTGTTGTTTTTGTCAATTTTGTTTTTTTTTTTAATTTTTGTCATTTTTGTCATGTTTGACATTTTTGTCATTTTTGTCATTTTAGTTTTTATTGCCATTTTTTTGATTTTTTCCGATTTTGTGAATTATTTAATTTCTATCATTTTCTTCATTATCATCAACTCTGAAAGTTTTGTCAATTGTCTAAATTTTTTAATATTTTTTTTTTTATCATCTTTGTTATTTTCGTCATATTGATTAATTTTGTCATTTTTGTTTAATCAGTAATTTTTTCCTATTTTGTCAATTAGGTCAATTTTGTGAATTTAATGATTTTTGTCTTTTTTGTCATTTTCCCGAATTTTATAAGTTTTGTCAATGTTTGTATTTTTCAACAGTTTTTTTTTATCATTTATGTTATTTGCGTAAAATCGACCCATTTTGTCAATTTTGTTTTTTTTTTTTGTTAAATCATTCAATTATGTCAATTTGGTAAATTTTGTCAATTTCGTCAATCTTGCAAATTTAATCGTTTTTGTCAATTTTTCCACTATGAAAATTTCATAATTTTTTGACGGTTTGGTCACTTTTTTTTCAAGTTTTTGTATTGTCAATTAAGTCAATTTTGTAATGTTTGTAGTTTGTTCTTATTTTTAAGAATTTAGTTGATTTTGTTGATTAGATCCATTTTCACAATTTTGTTAATTGAGTTTTTTTTTACAATTTTGTTATTTTTCTCATTTGTGTCGTGTTTCTTTATTTTGTAAAATTTGTCATTTTTTATAAAACAAAGTTATAAAAATCAAACCAAGAAAAGAAAAGGTTCTGTTTGGCAATTTGGCTCATGATAAGTAGAAATAGTAACAATACAAAAAATCCACAATGAATATGAACACTGATTTCTAAAACGATTTTTTTGCATCCATCACACAAACTAGAGAAAAAAATAACTGTTTAGATTCAAAATATTTAGAATCAAAATTTCAAATCAATGGTTTTTCTGTTAAGTCAATTTAAAATGATTTTCCAGACTCAGAATAAGAAATTTACTTAATAATCAATTTTAAGCAATTTAGTTTTTCAAATTTGAAATCAATATTTTCGAAACAGCAGAGAAAGATTTAAAATTAAATTGAATTTTAGATCCTGTAAAGTAATCATTCCAGTTGGATTGGATTTTCAAAGGAAAAATTTGGATCTATCCGGTCTGGTCTGGCCCGAGAAAAAAACTTGGATTTTGGTCGGATTTTTGACAAAATGACAAAAATGACAAAATTGACAAAAATGACAAAAGTGACAAATATGATAAAAATGACAAAAATGACAAGAATGACAAAAATGATCAAAATGGCCAAAATGACAAAAATGTCATAATTGACAACAATTACAAAAATTTTAACAATAACAATAAAGACAAAAAACTAGAATGTCATACATTTTGAACTCCATACCTTGAACTCAAATTTAGTTTACGAAATTTATGATTTCTGTATCAATTATTTCTTTTAATTTTTTAAACGAAATAAATTGGTTGCGCTTGACGCGAATGTGCTTCTCTTGGATGCATAACACAAATGTAATAAATTTTTTGATAAAACTCTAATTTACAAAATTGAACACTCAAATATGCTTAATTTGTAAAATTTTTAAAATTTGATCCAGTGACTTTTGAGATAAAGTTTGCCGGATTTCGATGTTTCTCGGCTAAGATTTCTTGGCAGTGTTAATGTGTTAATAGCTCTAAAAATTTCGTTTTTGAACCCAAACATCAAAACTTGTCATTACTTAATTTGAGTTTCTGGCTTAGCTTTGCAAAAATAATCTAAAAAAAACGGGAAATATCCAGGCAATTTTCGAAAAAAAACCGGGCATCCGCGCTCGAGATTTTCTTTAATTATCCAGGCAAGCCTGGGTAAAATCGGAAAATCTGGAATGCTTAGTTATATAAGGTAACAAAGGTAACAAAGGTTAACAAAAAATCTGGACATTAACCGGGTCCGGTGGACAAAACTTTGGACCGGGAAGTCAAGACTGCCTCAGTTCGGTATGTGGCCTGTCAGCATCGTCCATCGTGCGAAGGTAAAATTGGGTATAAAGACATATATCTATAACAGCACAAGGAACCGAAGCGGAGTCAAATACAAGCTGCTTCTGTCAAACCAAGAGCTCGTAAATTATATAAGCAACTGCTGTGTGGAAAATCGGTGAGCGTTATCATCGACAACGAAAAAAGCATGATCACCTAGTATGGGGCCTTGTGCATATTATTGATACACAAACTATACCCCTCTAGAGCCTCTAGTTATGCATTTTTGCTATTTTAAAGTGACATTCGCAAAATTTGTGCAGTTTTTAACACACATTTTAGACAAACCCCGCCTAGAGGCGGGGTTGAGTTTAAAATGATTGATGTAAATTATTGTCATGACGCATTGAACAAAGCTGGGATCAGTTCTACAAATTCACTTCAATCCCTATTTAAAAAGTTTTATCAAACATTAACACCACTCGTGAACAGCAGACGTCGTTCGGTGTCAGTCGAGCAAATTGAATCAAATTGATTCCACGCTCCTAATCGCAGAGTTGGTACTTGGCTGCAAGTTAAGCCCACCGACAGAAGGCATGGGGCTGACATTATGTGGTTTTGTAGTTTTACCGAGCCCAACCTAACGCCCCAGTCAGCCGGATGGATTAGCATCCATTCGACATTTGAGTGGATTTCTGCTAAAACCAACAACCCCTCTTCGATGGAATGCGTCGTGCGGAATCGGAATGCATTCGTTCGATTGGATGTGGAATGCAAATTGTCAATTGCATTCGTTGGTACAAGAATCCTACTACTTACTTTGATGCTAATTGAATGGGCGCTTTTAGTTGGATAAAATAAAATTACATTTTTGGTAAACTTTAAATTTGTAATTTGTAATTTCATGAAATTGAAAATGAAAGAGCGTTGTTACAGTAGACTTTAATATTGTAATTTTAAGCCTGTTGTTCGCCAGTTAACAGATAAGCTTGAAAGGGCCTCGTTTAGTTAGAAAACACCCCGATGGAAGCGTTTGTCAAAGCGAGCTGATCCTATTCCAATGTTTCTATCACATGGCGTCACCTGTCACAACATTCTCTTAACCAAGTCTCGTTTGTCGGCAAGGTACATTCTGTCTAATATGTTCCCGGGAACGATAGTGTGCCTCGTCTAGTGGTGTGGAAATGCTTTGAAGCACATTATAAGCTCACTAAATGCACTGATATGGCGAAGTCGGTTTTGTAGGACGACAACAACCAGCTGTCTGGAGAGATGTGGGGAAGCATAAACATTTAACGTCATTATCTCATATTTGCAGTTCCCTGTGGCATCGTCGTTGATGTCTGTTCCCCATCTCAACAATCCCACCACTGGCTGCTGACACCTTCTAAATTTTGTCAGATCAAACAACCCCCACACACAAACACAAACACAGGCAGGAAGCAGGAACATTAGATAAATGTTTGTGTGCTTGATATATTTGTCTCTTCTTCATTCTTTTCCGTCATCGGGACGACCAAGTTTGTGTCTATTTCTCTACACTAATTTAATTAAGAAGGATGTGTAATTACGACTAAATACACTTTGCACACGAGAGAGAGATCCAGCAGCAGCTTCGCGGAGTTTCCGACAACCGCCGGCTGGGAAACGGAAACAAATGTATGTAGGATGTATGAAGTCCTCCCGAGGGGCACAAACTTTTCACCACATACATACATATGTATGCGCCGCCCAAGGGTATGACGTAGCTCCGGAAAAGTGTTGCTCCAGGCTGGCTGCCGTTTGTCTCCGGAAATAGAGCGACGAACATCGGTGTTCTGGATGTGATAGTCCGGTCCGGTCTAGCGCCACCACTAGTGGGGATCAAAAGTTTTCCCAGAATGGGGATCATCAGAAAAGTACACACAGATCTCCCTGCGGTGAGAAAGGGGGAATGTTTGCATTTTTGTGTGATATGAGAAATTGTATCTCATAAAAGTTGGTTGTCGGATGGATGGAACTGAATTAAAATAATACATTAGAATAAAGTATCACAAAAATCAGAAAAACTCAAACGATCGTTTTCGTTCTGGAAGAAGTTTTTCCTTGACCGAGCGTGAATGTGAGTATGTTTTCGTGTTCAAGATAAAACGGAATGAATTTAGGTTATTGATTTGATTTAGATTATGGGGAAAAACGAGCACCAAAATTTAAGAGCTTTAATTAATCTCTTCAATGGCGACCGTCAAAATTTGCGTTCAGTTAGTTTTGACGCAAATGCAGCTTTGCTTTTGCCTGAATCACGATGTCTATTGTAGACTCAGAATTCAATTGAAGTGCTACACAACTTTATGAGTGATTGAAGCATACAAAACCGAATTAGATGACAAATTGGCACTTGGTTAACATTATGTCTAAGTTGTCAGAGTATATATGTAGATACTTGGTAATTTGGTAATCACGTGCTTTTTGGAATAATAGGCCTTGAACCTTAACGTAGTGCTTTGTGCTCTCAACCCGATTGATTACTCTTGTTAATACGCTCTTCTCGACTCGTCTGCGAATTTTCAAGTTATTTGACTCGCTTGATGATCACTTGATGACACTTCAGTTGAAATTTCAAACTGTCTCCCCATCTCTTTTCAATATTTTTTTACCTTGTTTCGAAATGTCTTCAATTCCCTTGAGTTTTCATCTTCTCATAGATGTCCTCCTAACTCATTTCGCGATTTTCTGTTTTTTTAAATTTCTTCCTAGCTGCCATCTCAACCCGCTTATTGGTGTATTTTTCAATTTATTTCAAGTAGTCCTCTCAACTCGCTTGATCACAAAACTGTCCTCTCAACTCACATATTGGTGGCATTTTTAAATTTATTTCAAACTGTCCTCTTAACGTGCTAATTGGTGCTTTTTTTAAAATTTATATCAAGTTATCCTCTCAATTCGTTTAATCACCAAGCTGTCCTCTCAATTCGCTTATGGGTCTCATTTTTCAATTTATTTCAAGCTGCCCACTCAACGTGCTTATTGGTGTGTTTTTTTAAATTTATTTCAAGTTGTCCTCTCAATTTACTTAATCACCAAGCTTTCCTCTCAACCCGCTCATTGATGTTATTTTTAAATTTATTTCAAGCTGTCCTCTTAACACTATTAATATTTGTTTATCGATACGTTTTAACTGTCCTTTTAACTCGCATTTAAATTTTAAGCTTTCCTCTCTGTTCACTTGATTTTTTTTATCAATATGTTCCGGCTGTGCTCATAACTCGCCTTCCAATTTTAAGCTGTCCCCTGATTATAAGCAGCACCTTCTTAAACGACCTAAAGTAGTGAAGGCAGTCGAGGAACTGAAGAAAGTATGGGTTTACATACAAAAAACGGTTGATTCACAGGTTGTGCAGAATCTTATGGCCGGGGTTAAGGCCAAGGTGCGGGCATTAGCTTATGGACTGTAAATAAAATACGAGTAAAGTGGTAAATTAAAGTTTAATAGCTACTTTTCAATCCCTGAAAATTTGATGGCAATCGGATGAAAACTCGAATTTTGCGAAACAATTTTGTGTGTGGCAATTTCATCGAGGACGGACACCCTTTATGAATTTAGAATCCAGAAAACACAATCCAGAGTACTAGTTCCAAAATTTAGAAACAATTTTTCACAGCTCAGAAGCTTTAGATCAAGCAATTGGAATTCAAAATAACAAAAAAAAATCCTAATAATCACCTCTTGAGCGCCTAATTCGGATTTTTGTAGTTCGATCATCGATGAAATGAAATCGAAAAATCTCCATTCATAAGCTTTAGATTCAGAGTGTTAAATTGTAGAATGAACAACTTGTGAAGCGTTGTTTGGTACTCAAAACGATGAGGAAAAGGATTTTTTTGGATTTTAAATTCAGGCTTAAGAGCAAGAGTTTTGAAAAAAAAAAATAGAACTAACCTTCCTATATTTTTGTCTCAGTTAAATTTTGAATTTATTATTAGTCCACTTGAACAAAACATCTTCCAATAAAATCCAAGAAAAGTTAACGTGTTCTCGAATTCCAGGACGAAACAAAAAAAACCATCGTAGCGGATTCCTCAATGTAAAGCGGATAACTTCTGGGCCTGCGGCCATTTCACTGTTTCCGATGTTTGCGAAAAGTCATCCGAAAAATCTCAGCACTGAACCTATCAACGATGTTGGTTCCTAGTTCAGCGCGAAAAACATTCCTCGAATTCTGCTGTTGCTGCCGTTCACATACTTTTGCTGCTGGTATCCTTACTTTAACGTTCGTTGAGGAAAGTTCTCGGGAATGTGTTCCTCCCTCGCTTTTGGCGGGTTTAGAATATGTTTGGCCCCTCTCCAACGCTTCTCCTTGATCTACGGGAGGCGCTCGACGAGGCTTCGCCAAACAATTCTAAACAAACAAGAAAAATTTTCATTAAAACTCAGTTTCCCCCACCACTGACTGTTTTTCCACAATGCACAAATCAACGAGCCGAGCGTGACTGCGATGAAAAGCCAAACTTCAAAATGCGATCCATCCCCCTTTCCGGATTACCCTTTGGTGCTACCCTGACGAAAGTTTTTTTTTGGTCTCGTTCTCGTATCCTTAAGTGGAAAAGCTTTCAACACTCGGTATTATGATTCAACGTTAAAATCGCTTATTTTGTGTTGCAGGTCGCACGGGGAACTGGAACGAGAGATCATCATCGTTGTCATCCCCCCCCTACCCGACCGACTTGTTCTGCTGCTAAATCTGATTCTTAGGTGCCTAGAATGCGACAACAGAACCGAGGTCCCTGGCATATGTATGTGCTGCGGTGATTATGTTTCACGACGAGTGGGATTATGGGCCAATGGGTTTTTATTCTTCCCATTTGTTTGCGACCGTTTCCCATAGTGTGTATGTGTGTGTGTCTATGTGTGCGCCTGTCAGCTTCATTTTGTGTATGTGTGATGGTGCAGAGTGAAAAACTTTACGCATCAGTTCACGAGGTTTTCCCGGGCGACTGGCGAAGACAAGAAGAAAGGGGGGATAACGGTGCCGCTGCTGCGATGAAGTGGGTTAAAAGTATCACTTTCATTACGGAAAATTTTCCCAAAGAGCAAACGACCCCCTTGCTTTTTGGCTTCTCCGATGTTCAACTCCGATCCCCCCTTTCTCGCTTTAGTGTTTACCGTGTCTGCACAAAACGAGATCGGTATGAGTAAGTGTAAAAAACATTGTTTTAATTACTTTGTAGCTATGCGTTATTTAGTCAACTGCGAGCTGCGATCGGAGATGGGGGTGGCTGTGGGATGAAAAAATCTCTGCTTCGTGGCAAAAACTGTTCGGTGTGTGCTGTTTGGCACAGTGTGCTAACACGTGAAATAATTAGGGATAATGGCGGTTATGTTCCGGGTCGGATTTCCAGCAGTGATAAATGGGTCCTCCAGGAACCTAACTGGAGAACTTCCAAAACACAGACCCATTTATTGTTGTTTTCGTATCACAATGTCTGCTCTTCTGAATAAGGACCCTACTGACCGGTCGTTTAAATTGGTTGTCGGAATTCAAGGCTTCCAGCAAGCAGCTTCAGATAAATGAATCGCTTAATAGAACCCATAAAACAAAATATACAATTTTAAGCTTACTACAATTCGAAAGCGTTTTACTTTGTCACACCAACCCTACTTGTCTACATGATTAAGTTTCATTCGCTGAAACAATATTAATACTTTATGTACCACCATTCACCAAATCGCTTTCACCGTTCCCTCGTTTTCCCCCTTCAGAAACAAAGGCAGAATCTGGAGGACCCCGGCATGTTTTTCTCCGCTACACGGCAAATCGGTGTAGTAGATTTATTCTGGTGAGCCGGAAGTCGTAAAAGATATCGGAATAAATTGTGTTGGCTTACCGCCACAACGCCCCTTCTCAGATTCTACCAAGCAGCGGACCCCTATCTCACCTGAAACAAAGCAGCAAAACTCGGGCAGTGAAAGCCTAAATGTATATGTTTTGAACGTTTCGGAACGATTCCCATTTTCTCACCCACCCAAAATACAACGAAAAAAAAACGGGAACAACAACGACCAAATTGAGTCAATAATCTTTTCCTTTGTTCGGATTTTTCCGAGATGAAGCTCTTTCTTTTCGCCGTTTCAATTTTCCCGAGACAGAAATCAACTTTCCGAACACGAAAGTCACTTTATGTGCGTACATATACGTAATGTAGGTGCGATCGTTTGGGCAAATGGGAGCCACTTTCGATGCGTGGAGCGAAAAGTGATTTATAGGATTGGTGCGTTCATCCCCCCTTACCGGCGAACGATGAGCTGCGTTTGGGGTTTCTTCGGCTTTGCTCCCTGGCAGAGATTCTCAGTTTTGAGCTGCGTTCGTT
Source organism: Uranotaenia lowii (assembly GCF_029784155.1). NCBI lineage: Eukaryota > Metazoa > Arthropoda > Insecta > Diptera > Culicidae > Uranotaenia > Uranotaenia lowii. The sequence goes on along the minus strand of NC_073691.1, from coordinate 205,817,675 downwards.
TCTGATTTGTTGCTTAGAACATGGAGTATACAATGTAGCAAACATGGATTTCCCTGTAAAAAATATTGAGGGAGTTTTATTTTATTAGAAAATATTATTCACGCATTTACTGATTGAAATCAACTAAGGACCGTCTCAATAAAACGTTGATTTTGAACTACACCTGTTGACTGTCTATCAAAAACTTTTACAAAAACCTAAATAGTGAGGTTCTGTAAAAATAAATAAAAATCCTTTTTTCCATTTAGCATCAACTTTTATGTAAACCATACTCATGCTGGAGTGAGGAGCGATGGTCCAAAACATTTGCCGCGATACCAAACTAGAAATCAAGAAAAATGTTTTCCAGTTGATCCAGATTAAGAGCAGTCAGAGTTGACCTCTGGATCTAGTGGAGTTAGCTACGCCAGTGCTGTTCACCAAGGAAAACTGCAGGGAGAATACAGCTTCGCGAGTTGACAGATTCTATATTGACAATCGTTTTTCTGACAGAATTGAAAAGTTAGAAACTTAGAGTTTTCATTTTAGGATTCAGCGCCCGATTTCACATCAAAAATATATGTCGGTCAATGAAGTTTATTTATTTTTTTTTTTTCAATTTTGTAAACTAGTGTTGATAAACTGGACCTCAGTTGGTAAAAAAAGTGAAAGCATTCAAAGTACTCGGGACAAAATTTCATTAAACTGGAAGAATATGGTCGATAAAAACTTTAACGCTCTCTCTTCGAGTGTCAAATCAACTCTGCATATTTATCAAGGGCGAAGATTGAATCTGGTGGAGAAATTTTTAGTAGTGAACACTTTTTTGCTGTCCAAATCTTGGTATCTGTTTCATGTTATACCTCCAACCAACGAGCATCTTGCTGAGTTGAGAATGATGATAGAAGATTTTCTTTGGTGTTTTCATACATTTTTCCGAGTGGAGAGGAATCAATTAAATCTGGATAAAGATAGAGGAGGTCTGCAATTATTAGATCCTGAGACCCAATGCAAATTGTTATTTATTAGAAACCTACTGTTAACCCAAGTGACCATTATACGATGCTAATACGATGTCGATGAAAATCAAGGCTAGATCCAGAGGAAATAATGTTCTTTGATACAGATGATTCAAAAACCTATGAAAAAGCAGAACTATGACTGGTAGTAGAACCAATGGATTATAATATCAAGAATTACAAAAATATTCCTTTTTACATGTTTCAGAAACACATTTGAGAATTTCGATGGAATCATAGGGATTCATGCAAGTTTCATTTTAACACATGTATTGATGTATGTTGAATAGGATTACAATGTAGTTGCTAGATCAAAATGGTGTTGAAGCTAGTGTAATTTATTTTATGATGCACGAGAAATAAAGTTTAAATTTAAAAAAAAAACGAGTATTGATACCAGTGTCTTGAATTTCAAGTTCAGATGTCGATCTCTTGGGTGCTTTCCAAACTCAAGCGTACAACTAAGGACTGTATTCGAAGAAAAAATGCAATATTTTCATTTGTGGATAACTTTTGAACGGATGGAGGAAAACTAATGAAACTTTCGGTTGTACTACCTAAGTAGTAATGTAATGTAATTTCATGGCAATGTGTCAAGTAGTTTTTTGAGATAACGGCTAATGAAAAAGATTATTGACTGAAATATTTGACAACATATGCGCCATCTACATTGCACACTATGAACTACCGTTTATCTATATCAAGGCTATTTTTGTTGACGTTTTTCATTTTCTGAAGCTTAACCTTTTAGCAGATTGTCCTCCTTCTGCGGGAAAACCACTTTATTAACTTTTTTATCACTCCATCACAGTTTTCGCTTAAAGTCTGCTTCATTTAATATTAGAACAAATTCTTTTGCTAATTGTGGCGCTCCTAGTGGACGGATTTGGAAACTTTTTTCACCCACGTGTCGGGAAATTCATTACCTTTCACCATGTATTTATGTCATAACACCAAACGATAGCATTTTGTAAACAACCGCCATGGAAGCCGAACGGAGAGATCAAATTGTGCACAGTTTTTCTTGAAAATCCATTGTTGTCGGCATCGAAGCTAGCTAAACAGCTTAAAATGCCCAGAAATACCGTATGGCGTGTTATCAAGCAGTACAAGGAAACATTGACGACGGCTCGGAAGCTGCATTCGAAGCGTCGGAGTGAAACTGTCGACCCGGAAACTGCGTGGGAAAGTCATCAAGGCCGTCAAGAGGAATCCCAATCTTTCAGACCGCGATTTGGCCAATAAGTTCCAGGCCGCTCACAGTACGGTGCGACGAATTCGTCTCCGGGAAGGAATAAGGTCATTCCGAGCCAGCAAACAGCCAAATCGGACGCTGAAGCAGAACCATGTGGCCAGAATCCGTGCTCGAAAGCTGTACGACCAAGTGCTGACCAAGTTCGACGGATGTATTCTGATGGACGATGAGACCTACGTGAAGGCGGACTTTGGGCAAATCCCAGGTCAAAAATTTTATTTGGCGACGGCTCGGGGGGATGTACCTGCAAAATTTAAGTTCGTGTTTGCGGATAAATTCGCCCGCAAGTACATGATTTGGCAGGGGATATGCAGTTGTGGACAGAAAACCAAAGTCTTTCTCACTGACAAGACAATGACATCAGAAGTATGCATGTATGTTGGTAATCCACCATGGGTGCACGGATTCACCGCAATTTAACCAAAGTATGAACCTCTGCATTTTTCGTTTTAACAGTTCGGCGTATATCTTATACAGAATTTTCCATACCCGGCACCATGGCTTCGTGTTATCTGATGTGA